>NC_071282.1:5301605-5541605 GCF_023375685.1 Ictalurus furcatus
CCTTCCTGAGTGAAGACATCAATGCTTCTATTTCTTCCTTGATGCCATGCCTCCAAGGTGTGTCCCGAATCCTGGGGCAGAACATGACTGACTGTAGCTGTCTTGTGGTCAGGGGAGTCATGGAAAGGATCCGCACTGGGATGGAGAAGCGCTGGAGACTGACTGATGAGGAATCTTTGCTTGACAGTCCTGCTGTCTTGTCATCATTCCTGGACCCAAGATTCAAGGAGATGCGATTTCTCAGCCCACATGCCCGCAGCAAGCTGCATGACAAGGTCAAAGAGCTGTTATCTGTTCAGGCTTACACTGATGATAGAGAGGTGGACCAGAATATAGACAGGGGCTTGGAAGTGAGAGAGAATGAGACCGGAGGGGAACCTGCTGTTTTGGGATTGGATGACCAACTGCCTATTCCCACAGTGGCATCACTGGATTCCCCTGAATCGTGTGCCTCATGTGCGGAGGAGGGAGACAGCGTTGAACTTCAGCAGAATGAGAATTTCGTAGCTGTCTCATCTCCAGAACACATTAATGAAAATCTTATTGTGGGTTCACCTTCTAAAGCTACGACTGGACATAAAAGAACGGCCAATGTGGCTGGACTGTCATCTCCACTCACGTGTGATCGGCAGCTCACTGCCCGAATGCGAATAAGCCCTGTTCCTCAAAGTATGTACGACATTCTTCTAGGAGAGGATCCTACTGAACGAATGCCCGAAATCCAGCAGCAGCTGGAGAATTACATTGCAGAGCCGCTGTGCAAACGTAGCCTCTCGCCTCTTCACTGGTGGCGTAACAAAGAGCATCGCTTTCCCGCAGTGGCCCGTCTTGCACGGAAATATCTTTCAATTCCAGCTACTGCTATCCCTGCTGATCGTGCTTTTGCACCGAGGGAATCACCCGTGACCCACAGGAGAGCTATGCTCGGGCCTAAACATCTTGACCAAATATTGTTTCTTCATCAGAACTGTGATTATGTAGAGCAGCTTAAGGGTGGTCTTTCAGGACATAGAGAGAGTGACCATAACAGTAGCCTGAGTGGGAACCAAAGTAGAGAGAGTCTGTACCAGACTTTAGTGTCCTATGATAATAAGGTTTAAGAGAATAAAGGCTGTGATTACCGTTTATGGACATGACAAGACTCCTCAACACAAGACACAAGACTTGTGCACTCTCGAAGTACTCGAATGTATAAAATGTACTGAACTCAATACTTTCACAATCTATATTTTTAACAAGTATAAAAAAATAAGCTCCTTGGGGTTTTGTCATTGTTAAAAAACAAAACAAAACACCTAATTAGTCGATAAGGATTGACTATTTTTGACAGTTAACAGTTGTGCAGCTACTAAAAGTTTTATTTACAATGACCAGACAAATTGTCATCACAAATTTGAAATAATGCTGATTCCTATTCCATAATAAGGAACACTACGTTTTTTTTAGTGTTTGGACTCTGGGAGTTTCGGAGAATGGTATGATAATTGTCTTGTAACTCTGGCGTATTCATTGGGATGCTCAATTTTATCTACCTGCTCAATACTGTGCAAGTGATATGTGTTCAGTTACACCCTGTAACTGGTGTAACAGCCTGTAACGGTCCTAAATGTACCTTTAATTAAAAACGATCATTTCTCAAGCTTTGAACATGTGATTACAAAGAAAAAGTTCATGCATGCATTTCAAGAGTTATTGTTTATTCCATGTACAAAATGACATGTTTTGTAACTTGTGACATTAAGTATTGTTCTCTTCACTAAATGTAACGGCTGATTAAGATGTAATCCATGAACTGCATGTCAAATTAAAGCTTGTATGAAACAGTTACAAGTGTAAAAATAATGTCTGCCACGACAGACAGGGAACAGCTATTCAGTATAACACAAGGGTATGAGAAGTGCTGTTTGGGAATTGTGTTTCAGCTGGCATTCTGATAGTTTAACTCAAACAATGTGAAAAATACAAACATTAAGATTCTAAAAGATGCAAAATGCTGTACCAAAAGTATTTTTTAAAAACTTGGTATTGAACAACAAGCATTTTCCTTTTTATTTATGACCATGAAAACTTGGATATTTGAACAAAAACAGGTCATTTTAAAAACTGATATAACGTGAATAACATGGCTTTTCAAATTATTGTCTTACGTTTGAAAATATTTTGATTTAACTTCTAAAATTAAACTGACCGGTGTCACTAATTTCTAATATACGATTGATTATAGATTAAGATCACAGATTGAGGTCAAACCAAACCCCTATTCTGATGGTCCATATGGGCACAGATCTTTCAAACATTGGCAAGACTACGACTGACCTCTAACCTGTCTGCTCCTTGACCCTGCCTCCTGGGACAAGCTGTGCACACGATAAAACCCTCTCTCTCTCCTGATGCCCATGGGTTTTCATATGAGCATTGTGAATATTTGTCTTATGAAAACCCCTGAAAAATACACATACATATTTTGAGGTAATGTGTATATGATTAACCTTAAGACACCAAAAGAAAATGTATACTAGAATGGAAAATATACAGCATACTGTAGAGCAGAACCTGCCACACTCCTCACAGGTATATTCCCAGTTTTTGGCAGGATGGCATAGAAGCATTCCCTTCAGTGTGTTTAAAGATTTCCTGGCTCCAGTTTTATCATTCTACTGCTCATCTGTGGCACTGTGAGACTCCTAACACCCAAGGTTTTAAAGTATTGCTTTACAGTAAGCTCAAGCAAGAGCAAGCATTTGTCATATGCTACAATTAGATTACAGACTCCATACAGTGCCCTCCACTAATATTGGCACCCTTGGTAAATATGAGCAAAGAAGGCTGTGAAAAATTGTCTTTATTGTTTAACCTTTTGGTGCCCTGCGATGGATTGGCACCTTGTCCAGGGTGTACCCCGCCTTGTGCCAAATGCTCCCTGGGATGGGCTCCAGGTTCCCCCGCGACCCTGAAAAGGATAAGCGGTATAGAAGATGGATGGATAACCTTTTGATCTTTTGTTTTAAAAAAAAAAAAATCATCTTCTGTCATGGAAATCAAACAATTGCAAACAAAACACAGGTTTATAAAGTTAAATATAGGTTTGCAACAATTATTGGCACCCCTATGAATTTATATGAGAAAAATATATTTGAAGTATGTTCCCATTGATATTTAAAAAATTGATATTTGAAAAATGTTTTTTTTTTTGATAAACCTGTGTTGTGTTTGCAATTGTTTAATATCTATGACAGCGGAGTATTTTTGTGAATTTTGTGAAAATGAAACAATAAAGACAATTATCACAGCCTTCTTTGCTCATATTTACCAAGGGTGCCAATATTAGTGGAGGGCACTGTATACATACATACATACATAAAAAGCCTATTTCTTAATAATATGACCATACAGAATTCATTCCAGCGCCATCTGTGTTTTCTATTTCTCTGCACCGCTGCTTGAACTTCTTCAGCTTCTTCATGGTGTAATAATACTCCACACACTGGGCCACTGATTTGGTCTGTAACTGTACAAAAAATCCCCCACAACATTATTACCAGTGGGAAAGTAGTAACACCAGCTTTATGGTCTTTCAATGGTCTTACCGCTTTATGAATTAACTGAAAATCCTTGGTGTGACTGAGCAGAGCTTTCTGGAAGAGTCTCATCTCCTGAGAAGTCCAATGGTCAGACCCTGATGTTTAAAGTTTGGTTTGAGGGATGATGAATTTTTGACAGATAAAATTATAGAGTTCCACAAAATAAAGTGAAAACACTAAATGTATGGACTCTTCCACTTCAATACCTGTGTAATGATAGTCATTTAGTGGGTGACAGGAAGTCCAATAATCTCCTCTAACTAAGAGCAAATCCAGTGCAGCCTGTTACAAAAAAAGATGTTAATTCAACCTCTGTGGCTCGCTAACACGAATTCAACGCCTGTATTAAGCTTACTAGAATTTCTCCTTGGACTTCATGCAGACAGTGAAGTGCAAGTTCGGTGTTTGTGCCCCCTCCTGGTAGCACACTGGAACAGCACATGTCTAGGAATTCTGTAACTGTGGCACAAAATTGCACACTCTACCTCCATTCTCAATACTGCACCAAAAAATCCACGCATTATGAGGTTTGTAAGTCTGAGTGTGGCGGAAACAAACCCTTCTGCTGTGTCTTGGGATTAGTGGACAGGTCTCCCCATGGAGCCCAGACAAGCTGAGCAGGGTGCTCATCATACAGAATAAGCAAAGGATTGCGCAGTGGAGGGATCTCAGCTTGGAAACGTGAACCTACATTGATCTTTCTATATAAAAAAAAAAAAAAAAAGAAGGCACAATAATATGTGAGAGAATGAGTGACAAAACATACCAGTGATGGTAGAAGTGACTCACGGATTTATACTGACGACCGTATTATCCAAGATTAAAGAGATCTTGTCTTGACCATCTGGAGAGAAGTCAGCAGTGAGAATTCAACTTTTAGTATGACGTTAATGAGAAACAAATGCCACCTTTGATATTAGTTACCCACCCGGGGAAGCAGAATAGATGCTAGGTGGTGGCAGGCAAGGCTGGTACTGGGGTAGGGTGTTGAAATAGAGCCCTGTTCCTGGTCGTAGCGGGCTTAGCATGGGAGGTGGAGTATAGGGAGGTGGATCAATGTTCAGCAGGTGGTCGGTGAGGTAGGTGGGTGAACGCAGCTGACTCGGGTAACCTCCTGCCGCCAGGTTGGATGTGATTAAGCTCCTAAGAAGACTGGACATCTGACGAGACGTCGAGGACAGATGTTTGACATTCTGCTGCTTCTTGACCTGCAGGGAGATCCATCACTGTGTCAGGCTACTTAATACCACGCACTGTAGTGCTATGTTTAGAGTGAACGGAAAAAGCACTAGGTGAATCAATATTTCACTTCACAAGAATCCAATTAGCATGTTGCACATTACACTATATTATTAGAGCCTGGACAATATGAAAAGGTTGCCACTGATACTGATTTTAAGTATAATATAAATGTATATCATGTCATACAGTACTAAACCAATAAGTACAGTGAAAATGGCAATAATGTTGAGGAAATTGGCCAATCTGATTAGCGCTACCCAACACAACACAATGTAAACAGAATATTATGGTAGAAGTAAAGGTTTTTACTGTTTGTCCAGAGGCTAGGTCGAATGCGGCTTTTTTGCTTGAGACAGGGAAAGAAACTGGGATGACGAGTGGGGAAAGCTGGACTCCCTGGTCCGGCTGGTAACAATCACCAGCCATGTCCACTCGCCCACCCTGTCGCAGGAAAAAAAAAATCAGCTGAAGTGAACAGCTGTACAAATTTAACACTGCAATGAAAGGAACATTTCACACTAAAATGGCCTCTGCATTAAGAGTTTTGGAGGGATTTATGTAAGATTGTAGCAAGAAAGAGACAGCACCTTTGTTGAAAAGATTGAGTCCACTAACTGTTGGTCCATCTTGCAGGAGGTTGCTGGGACTTGTGGACGTGAAGGTGAGGACTCTGCATGCCTGCTAGGTGGGTATTTTAGATATGTTCTGAGGAAGACCCAAACCAAAGCCAGACACTTGAATGTAGCCAGTTAATATCCTGTAAACGTTTATATGAACGTATTTTTCTCAAGAACCCTATTCTTTCCACTTAAAACTAAAATAGGGTTCTGTGTATAATATTCGAATGTCATCCATAGAAAAGGTCAGAGGTCACATCATCTAACTATACTTTCCCTATAAGACAAGACACAAAACCTGCCTGACCTTTCACCAGACTCTCTTCCATTTCGTGTCATTGCAGTAGCGCTTCCTCCCTGTGCAGTGGGTTGACAGATAAAATTACACTGAATGATCCACTCTCTTCAGTATAGGCTACAGGATTTGCATATACACTTAGAATTACTAACACTCTTCAAGAGAATAGACAACAATCACTGAAATATTCCACACAGACAGTAGCCCAAGCTCAGTTTCAATCCCTGAACTCCACAGCTGTGAAGCAGCAATACTTCTTGCCGTGCCACCAGGTACATTTCAGGATTTTTGAGAAACTACAAAACATTTCTCCAACTTCTTTTCTTAGTAATCACAGCAAGACGTGTCACCAAATTATAATTAGGGTGCCAATAATTTACTTTTTGCTGATTTATATGAATGGTCTCAATAATGCGGAAGCTTACTGTACTTTATGCCATCTGAACATTATCCATGTGGAGAAATACCTGACCAAACTACATCGTGTATGCAATTGCAATACCTTGAGTGTGTCAGAGGGGGCGCTCTCTTTCCTAAAGGATGCCATGGCTACCTGGCTGGGGGAAATGAGGTAAGTAGGGTGGGGTCTGGTTTGTCTTTGACTAGTTGATCTGGGAGAAGGTAGAGGAAGGATGGGAATAATGGCAGCCTTCAAGTTCTTCTTCCTTATTCTCTTCTTCTTGGTCTTGGGTGTAGGGGGTAAAGGAGGAATGATGGGTTTCATCTGGAGTGCTGATGATCCAGCAATATTTGATTTTGAGCATGATGCTTCTCCACTCATGTGAGGAGCCTCATGCTCATTCCGAGGTTCATGCTGTTGCATGCTAAGCTTCAACAAAGTGGGTCGATTCCTTCTGGAGCAAATTGAAGATGGCTGACGCCCCATTCCAGTACCATTTACCTCCTTTGTTACTAAAAAATCCAAGTTACGTTCCCAAGTATGGACTGTTTCTGGTTCTACTGGGTCCACCACACTACCCCCAAGACTTGAAGTTGATACCCATTGGTTTGACATCACCGTATTATGAGATGCCGGCAAGTCATTTGCAGTCACAAAACTGCAAGAAGCTCCATCTCCCGCTAGGCTCCACGCTTTAGAGTTCACAGGAAGTTTTACTCGAAATACGTTGGGGTCCTTGGGATTGCGGCTCAAGTCGAGATTTTCTGCCAAAGTGTAATTGTTGTAACTGGTTCCACAGCTGGTGTAACCCTCAAACTGAAGGATGGAACGAGGTTTCGGTGGAGGGAGGTAAGAGTGATAGTCAGCTGAGGTCGATGCACCATCATTCACTGCAGGAAGCTTTAAAGGCTCCCGCAGAGGTGGGCATGGTTGGGTGTTAAGGGCACTGGGCTGTGAGGATGGAGGGAGGAGGTATGTACCATGTTGCGTGGCACAATGGTGTTTTAGTGAGCGGTAGCCACAATACATCTTCTGGCAGCCAGGATGAGAGCAACGATAATCCTTCCTTTTCTGGTGAGTCATCATGTGGCTTGTGCTATAGAGAATGACAGGTAGTGATGTGTTAAATGCTCTGAGTGTTTTTGTTTTGTTTAGCTATACATGGTAGTAAGTTCCACTCACAGGTGATTGTGGCGTTTAAACTCTTTCTGGCAGATATTACAGACATGAGATATTTCCAGTTGGTGGGTGAGCAAGTGCTTGTTGAGAGCGTACGTGGTCCTGAATACTTTTCTGCACTCCGAACACTCGTGTGTCTTGAAATTGCCCCTCTGCATTAACTCTGTAGGCATGAGCTCGCGTCCAAACAGAGGCTCCGTGTCTCTCACGCTGTCAGAAGGCTTCACTGAAAAAGATTCGTCTGATGCATTTCCACACGAGATACAGACAAAAGGTCAGTCAACTGCTTGACAGTCAAGTTACAATTCTACAACTCTATGAACACGCCTCTTCTCATAATGATACCGTTGAGGGCGTGTCTATAAAAAGACTGACACGAGGCATATCCAAATCCAAACATTTCGGACCAGAAGGCAGGTTTCCAAACTGTTTTTTTTTTTCAGCTACAAAGTACACATGTTCCGAGACATCGATTAAACTCATCATTAGCACGTTCGCCTCACACCTCCAGGATTGGGGGTTCGATTCCCGCCGTGGCCCTGTGTGTATGGAGGGGGTTTCCTCTGGGCACTCCGGTTTCCTCCCCCAGTCCAAAGACCTGCATGGTAGGCTGATTGTCACGTCTAAAGCGTCCGTAGTGTATAAATGTGTATGTGATTGTGCCCTGCGATGGATTTGTACCCCGCCTTGTGCCCGATGCTCCCTGGGATAGACTCCAGGTTCCCCGTGACCCTGAAGGATAAGCGGTACAGAAGATGGATGGATGGACGGCTTTTTCATCATTTCTACATAATTTTCCCTATTATTCAGACTAGTAAGAAATGAAAAATGTTGACCATTGCACCTTTAAGTGTGGAATTTTCCTTTAAGTCTGAGGCCTGCGCTTTTACTCACCGATACACTCCTAAATCTGTAAATCCTTACCAGCGTTACTGCTTACTCCACACTCTGTGTCCATCCAGAGCTGACGTTGCTTCAGAGCTGGAAGGGAGGATAGTGGTGGGGTTAAGGGACTGATTAAAATCACATCATCTTGGAGGTTTTCCGTCTCGGACGGCAGGGGCAGATTCATATCTGAAGGCTCCATGACCTCCATTAAAGCATGATGACTCGTGGTCACTTCATTGTCAGCCATGATGCTGAAACACAATGTGCTGTATATTAGTGTGTGTGTGTGTGTGTGTGTATATATATATAGAGAGAGAGAGAGAGAGAGAGAGAGAGAGAGAGCTAACGCTATTAGCTAAATGTAGCTAGGCGTTTTACAGTACACCTGCACTAGAAAAAAAAAAGTGAATAAAAAAATATCTTGAAATAAATATATATATTTGTATGATATTTTTGCAATTTGCAGATTAATAGTGGAGAGCTAAAACATAGCTACAGACCTGTGTATTTTATGCCAGCCTTCAAAACCGATCAAGCTACGCAGACTGAGTAGAGATAAGAGTAAATGAGCACAACCACACTAGCATGTATGTATACTACACAGTATGTATTCTATTTCAGAACCTACTCTTATGCTATATTTAGTACTGAAGTTCGTTTTTCAGTGGACCATGCTTGGAAACGACGATTAAATGTGAAAACCCAGCACAACTAGCGTAAAATAAAAGGTAATTAAAAGTGTGTGAAGATTAAATTAGTTCAATTAAAAGCAGTCTGTTAAAAGCGTCAACAAGCTAGCAAGAAGTAAACAGCTACTGCACGCGCCCAGATTAGCCTGTGTAGAGCTAAAACGTATGCTGCGTTCAATTTATCTATATATATTTTTTACGTTGCACATATGATATAAACATGACATAAACGTCTTTTCAAGCCTTAATAACTAATGTGTGCGTCGAAAATAACGTGCATAGCTATAGGGTAGGGGGATTTATTAGGGGGAAAATTAATCCACTAATTTTTTTATATAAATTTACTTAGTAGTCCACTAATTAATTCAGGGTCAAAGGACATTTCTGAGGCGGCAGCACCTAGTAACTACAGTACCTGAAGTAAAGTAAAGTAAGTAATAATAATAATAAATTATATAGGATAATAAATCCACGCCAGGGTGGTTTGACTCACGCCTCAGTGTTTTATTCCTTTTACACCACAGAAATTTGCCAACAATTACAATTATTAATGTATTAATTAACGACATGTCACGCCTTTTTAAACTGTTTATAGTTAGATTTCCATCTCCAGCCTGATTTTTCTCTCTTAAAGTTAATAAGACAAAAAAAAAAAAGTGTCATGTTATGGAGGAACCAATAACCAGAAAATTCCTCTACCCTGAAGACTTTCAAAAAAACTTAATTACTGGAGACCCCTACCATAAATGTTGATTTCTCACAGTGACCACTGTGCCTAAAGGGTTAGACTATATGAACCACATTTTTTATTTCATTTTATTATATTACGACAGCAAAAGGTGTTAGGAACATATCACACTGTCTAAAACATTAGTTGTGCGCTTAAGTGTACAAATTTGTAAATGTGACACAAGAATAAAGGAGCTTGTGAATGCAGCATGAATTAATAATGAATGATTATATCCTTATAACAATGTACATAATGTAAACATGTGGCCCTATTAGGCTCCAAGCTTTTAAACTACTTATCAGTATAATATTAATATTAATATAACACTGTGTGTTTTATAGTAACATTATAGTGAGGGTGTATTTTCTTGTAGATACTGTATAACCTACATATTATCTTATTCCATGCACTAGTCTTGCACCAGCAAGGGTTTGCAATTTACTACTGACGAGTCCTGTTAGTTTTATGTGATTACACAATAAATTTTTTAGACCTTGTCGATGGTCCAACACCCCACCCAACAGAAACATCTGGAGCTGAGCACACACTAGAAACCTGCAAGTTTCTCAGTCCAGATCGTACCGGGACCAAAAGAGGCTGTTTCCACTGTCATTTACAAATCTGCAACAAGACAAAATGTAAACGTGAGTACGATTCAAGTCGAGACAGAGTACAGTTGGTAAAACTGTGCCAAAGGGTGAAGAGAAGAAGGAATTCACTGGATCGAGTGGAGTATCGCAGCTGATTTTTTTCCCACAGCAGTCTCAGTTTTCAAGCCTGCCTTAAAGAGGTAAGCATTTCCATTACTGCTCCTTTCCATTCTCCAATGTTGACCCAGCTCTCTATGCAAGAAATAAGAAGAACTTGATCTTTGTTTGTCAGTGTGAATTTATTTATGTGCAAAGGAATTTTATGTATATTTGGTCTTAGCTTAGAATCTTCTTGGCAATATTTCTGAAAATAGTTATTGTTCTGAACACATTTGTGAAATAAAAAAAAGTTTTCATCTTTTAACACACCAGCCATCTGCACATAGTCTTGCAACTTAATTTAGCATCTTGCAACTGTTTGAAAGTAGGTTGTTTTTTGTCCATTCTTTTTGTAATAACTAGAAATGTGAGGGGTTTGTTTTGTTTTTGCAGTATAATATTTATATGAACCATATTTCCTCTCTCCACCCAACTGCATTAAATGTATTTGTCCCATGACAAATTACAGACAGCTCAATTAAAAGTCCATAATGGGCGGGTCCCATCTGTTTCTACAGGGGAACATGTAAGAGCAGAGCGTTTCGGGGTCAAACGGTGCAGTTTTGTAATATTCAAATAATGGTGGTTTAGTACGGTTTTGAAAACACCTCCCAGGTGATATGCACTGAGAGGTGTGTTATCTCCTAAAAGTCTTAAAAACATACACTATGGGTGAAGATATATATATATATATATATATATATATATATATATATATATATATATATATGTGTTTAAAAATGAATATACATAGTACATTGGGGTGTAAGGCAATGCCACTATCTGTATCTGTATCAAAATGGGTGTGGTCTAAACCTGAAGGCTTATTTTAATTAACCTTACCATTATGCCCCCTGAAATACTTGGGGGGGGGGGGGGTGGGGGACATCCAGATGTAAAAGTGCCAACAGTGTCAGCATGTTGTGTGAATTCTGGCTCTGACAGTTCCTCAACCTCAGCTACATCACTCTAGGTTCTGTTTCCCAAAATATAGACAAACTAGCAGTCTCATTTTCACTACCGAGGCCCTGGCAGTTACTAAGGATAAATGAATGAATGTTGTACATTCATGTTAATGAACCTGGTCTTGGTTGGTACCATAAACTTCATATCTGACTGCTTGCTCGCACCTGCATGAAAGTAAAAACCTCATGCTTGTGCGAATATTTTGTTGCGTTCCACAGGATCCCAGTCTCGATGCACACCTCTAGTCTCGACCAGATGTCCTTTGAACCTTCGTGACAAGTTCCTTTCAATAAAAATAGTGCAACTCGTCTACACTTCATCTGTTCACCAAATAATGTATTTATGTACTTACATCCTTAATATGCATATATAGTATATATAGTATACACAGGATGTCTAATATCTAGCAGTGTTCAGTTCACTTTAAAAATGAGATCAATAAATATAATCTTTAGGTTCCTTTACGTTGCTGTGAAGCGGCTGGTGCAGCTGCAGGAGTTGAACTGCTGTGTGTTACTCAATCATCATGTGATTTGTTTGGCTTCTTTAAACCCTTGAACATTCTGTAGCACCTGCAAGTTATCAGTTCAGTCTAAAACAACAGATCAGAATCAGCCTGGATTACAGTTCCCTGATGAAATCTGTGTGTCATACTGTTTACTATTTCCTAAGCGTTTCTTAAGCAGTTCTCAATCGTTGCTACTTGATATACAATTATGTCGTTATAGATATGGAAATTGTTGTGTAAAATGTGTAAAAAAAAAAAAAAAAAGGCGAAGAGGGTGTTACAGTAAACCTTTCTTTTCAGAGTAATCCATATCTCAATACTCATTCCTCTTAATCTCCATGTATCAGATTTACAGGCTCAGTTTCCTGCTCAATGGCTTCCAAAGAGATTAAGAACAGGGGTGTGAAATCTCTCAAGGAAGTCCAGACAGTCGCTGAGGGTTTGAAGTTTCTCTACCGACAGAAGTTGCTTCCTCTGGAGAAGTATTACGGCTTCTCGGACTTTCACTCTCCCAGTCTGGAAGATGCAGACTTTGACCACAAGCCCATGATCCTGGTGGTGGGTCAGTGTTCAACGGGGAAGACGACCTTCATTAGGTGAATAGTGTAATTTGTATATGTGTGTGAAAAGTGAGAAAACTGACTAGGCTTATATCTGTTTCGCTACAGCACATAGCTACCCAACAACTTGATCGAAGCATGACATTCACTATGTGGGGAAATTACTCCTAGCTAGCATGGACCCTTTAGACACCCAAACTGTTTTTACCACTGTTATACTGGCTCCTTAATCAACATGACCTTTGAAGGAGGAAGTCTAAGTTTAAAAGGAATATAAAAACATTTCAACCTCTTTTTGGTTTTGACTTTGCCAAAAAGACAAGTAATCTGTTTTTGGCCAAAATTCGGGAAGGGTTTTTGCTTCCTTTTAACATAGTTATAAATTAATGTCAGTGATGCATATACCGATTATTCTATATATCACTGCTTCAGCTAACACACTGACATACCTCTTTTAACCCCTTAATCCCCTCCAATCTTATGTAGTTCTTCATCCTAAAGAAATACCAAGATACTGTGATTATTCAGTATGTGCTATGAGTTATCTGGTAACTGCAATTAAACTATACACTGATCAGCCAGAACATTAAAACCACCCGCCTAATATTGTGTAAGTCCCACTTGTGCCGCCAAAACAGCTCTGACCTGTCGAGGCATGGACTCCACAAGCCCTCTGAAGGTGTGCTGTGGTATCTGGCACCAAGACATTAGCAGCAGATCCTTTAAGTCCTGTAAGTTGGGTTTAGGACTGTTTGTCCTTCCTTGGACCAGTTTTAGTAGGTACTAACCACTGCATACCGGGAATACCCCACAAGACCTGCCGTTTTGGAGATGCTCTGACCCAGTCGTCTAGCCATCACAATTTGGCCCTTGTTAAAGTCGCTCATATCCTTACGCTTGCCCATTTTTCCTGCTTCCAACACATCAACTTTAAGAACTGACTGTTCACTTGCTGAATAATATCTCCCACCCCTTGACAGTTGCCACTGTAACAACATAATCAATGTTATTCACTTCACCTGACAGTGGTTTTATGTTATGGCTGATTTATGAATATCTTATGGTGAAGTTTTCTTTGAGGAGATTTTAGCATTTTCGGAAAGATTCCCCAGTGTCAGTGCTTTATAACAGTCAAAGCTGTAAATGTAAGTTTTCAGACAATGGAGGGATTCATGGTGGAGGGCTTTCTTGGTAACATGATGAGCTGCATTTTTTTTAAAATAAGAATATGAATGTTATGAAGTGATAACAGGAACTGATAATAAAAAAAAAAAATACAATCTGCTTTTCTTTAATAAATAAAAAATTGTTTGCGTTAAATTGCATTAAATTGCATTCCACCACCCCATTGTTGATTATTTCCCAATAACAGCATGCCCCTTTATGTCTGTGTTTTCTTTTAAAGTAGCCTAGAAGCAGTCGGAAAGAAGCTGTTCTTGAAGCTGAAAAACCACAAAACTATATATGATTATAAAATGGCTGTAAATTTTTCAGGTATCTTCTTGAACAAGAATACCCAGGAAGTAGAATTGGACCTGAACCTACAACAGACTGTTTCACTGCTATCATGCACAGGGATGTTGAGGGGGTGATTCCAGGCAATGCTCTTGTTATGGACCCCAACAAACCTTTCCGCAAGCTCAACTATTTTGGCAACACCTTCCTCAACCGGTGAGTGAGAGGGAGTGAATAGAAATAAGTGACAGAAAGTCAGTAGGATAGATGACTGTTTCAGAGATCTGGCACTTGTTAGCCTGAAACAGAAGTAGTGGCCATGTATAAAGACTCTAGAGGAAGGGTGGGTGTAGAAAGAGATTAGCGGTGAGTCATCTTTGGCACGTGAAACGTCTGAGTGTCGCCAAACTTTGGAAAAATCGAGGCTTGGACATTGCAGACATGGAAATGGGAGAGAGTAGGAAAGAAAAAAACAATTTAATTGGAAAAAAAACACAACTCTGATCAGAAATTATTTATGTTTGTAATTAATATTCATGTTTTTTTCTGTTCCTGTAGGTTCCAGTGTGTGCACTTTCCAAACCAGGTCTTAGAAAGCCTCAGCATCATTGACACACCAGGAATCTTGTCCAGCACCAAGAAAAGGATGAGCAGAGGCAAGAAACTACAGACATTTACTTCAGAATGCTTCAATATGCTTCATAGGACTTCATTTTGATGAAGTATTCAGAAATCAGTTTTGAATACAAATTTTACTACATTTCTTTCTGACTGTACAAATCATTTTCCGATGTGCAGCTGTATGCTGATGTCACACGCTTAATCACTGAGCTTATTACTAACTCTCTTGCTATTATAACATAAGTGGCTGTTTATGGTTATAGTAAAAGAAATGATATCAGGAACTAACTTGTTTGCCGACATTTAATGTCACTATTAATGGATAAAAAGTGCATGTTGTTCTAAAAAAAATTTTAAATTGGCAAATCACTGTGGTATAAGAGGAATAAAACACTTATAGACGTAGTGTTATGGGAAAATAATCAACCTCAGGGTGGTCATGTCACATTGCCTGTTGTTGATTATTTTTCTGCAATAGCACACCCAGTCATGTTTTACTCCGTAAGTAGTGGGAAAGTCCTTAAAGCTGAAAGACCACAAATCTATGCACTACAGAAGAAGGCAGTTACAACAAAACAGCTCTTGGACATTTTCATAAAGCCTTCAGATTCACAAGAGTCATTTGATTCATAAAAACATCTCCGAATAGAGGTTCAGAGTAGAGGTTCAGAGGTTATACTTCCACATCTGTATAATAATCTTATTCACAAAACACAGAGCCAACACGGACATTATTTGCTAGCTCTGCTTGACAGATCTGTAAATCACACCTAGAAAATCATTTCTTCTCCTAGGCTATGATTTCCCAGCGGTGCTTCGCTGGTTCGCCGAGCATGTGGACCTCATCATCCTCCTGTGCGATGCACACAAACTGGAACTCTCGGACGAGTTCTCTCGCTCCATCGTGGCCCTACGAGGATATGAAGACAAGCTGCGCGTGCTGCTCAACAAGGCCGACATGGTGGACTCGCAGCAGCTGATGCGGGTTTACGGTGCACTGATGTGGTCGCTGGGGAAAGTCATTTGCACCCCGGAAGTCCTGAGGGTCTACATCGGCTCCTTTTGGTCCTCTCCGTTCAGGACGTCAGAGAACCGCGTGCTGTTTGAACGAGAGGAAGAAGATCTCTTTAAGGAGATCCAGAACCTGCCTCGCAACTCTGCCCTGAGGAAACTTAATGACCTGGTAAAGAGGGCACGACTTGTGAGGGTGAGGCTCTTTTAAAAATGTATTTACATCGACTACACATTGACTTGGACATACTGTTCATTGTTATTGGAAAGCTAAAATGCTGTTCCTTTTTTAATCAAATCTCAGTATTTAAATAATCAGCTCTGTTTTGAACACACACCAAACAAGTTTTGTTGGATACCAATTAGGTCTACGAAAAACATGCAGTGTCATCGTTACCAAGGAACACGCCTAATCTAATCTCTCTAGAGACTGTAGAGATGGCAAGCAAAAGTCTCCGAGGAGGAGACTACTCAACATGGAAACAAAATACTTTTGCCATTCACGCTTCATTTAAAAAACAGGAGGAATGATACTGGAAGTCGATGATATTGGCTAGTCTTATTTTTAATAAGACATAAGACATGCCCACAAATTAATATACTAAGTATCTCATGAACAAGAAATAGCAAAGTCGTAGCCATGATGTTTTGTAAACATCATACTTAATACATGGCCTCCGGTTGATTATTCCTTATTTGGAGGAAACAGGCAAATGGGTCTATTTGCTTTGAAAAATATAAAGGTTGCTTAAGATGACATGGACTAATGGGGAATCTACGTCTCAACCGGACTCCAGTATGGGTTTATGGGTTATTCCACAATCGAAGTAAAGTGTTACATTGTCAGTCGTCTCCGTCTTAGGTTCCTATGGAAGCCCGCTTTCGCCACAGAGAAAAAAATTTAATTCCCCACAATTTTTAGTTTAAATCTCGCAATTTCGAGTTAACGTCTCACAATTCAGACATTTTTTCTCACAACTGCGTGTTCACATCATACGCCATAGACTTTATTTTGCGCGTTTACGAGTTCACATCTCGCGATTCTGAATTTTTTTTCCTTGCAATTTAGACGTCCACTTGACAATTAGTGAGTTACAAAGAATGCACCGCATCACAAAGCATCAATCATTCTCTATAAATGAGCTATATACAGTAAGAACAAGACTCATCAGTTAGTCAAGACAAGGAAAACCAGACGCTAGTGTGCACTCGTTACCTGAAGTTAGTAACATTTTTTGTTACTGCGTCAAGTGGATGTCTGAAATGCATAGACTCAAATGATAACATGCAGAGTTTGTAGCATACATATTTGAAAATGCACAGACTAATACTTAAAATGTAAAAATGCTTTGAACTTGGAAGAAAAGAGCAACCGCACTGGCACATGACAATATCAGTATAAACCACTTGGGTCTACAAAACCGGTATTTATGTCACAGTTTGTTTTTTGTGTTTAAGGCTGTCAATATACTCACCAACGTTGTACCATCATTATATTTGAGACATATGTGATGTACACAGATAAACAGGCTAATCTGTTGTACTGTTCATTGCTATACTTGCTAACAAATGCAAGCTAATCACTAGCTTTAAAAAGATGCGCTTTTCTAGTGGGGTACAATATAATTTTTTTTTCTTAATGATATTTTCATAAGTTATTGTGGATGGTGAATATCAGTTTTTACCTCAGCTGTCTTTAAGGAGTAGTTAGTAGGTTTCTAACGGGGGTCATTCCTATGTTCTCAGGGTCATAAGTTCCCTAGTTCAATATTCTGTTAACACACATGAAGTAAATGTCTCCAAAGGTTTTATGTAGTCAGGACTCATTTTCCCACGGCCCTATTAACTTTATTACCATTTAACTTTAAAGACCAAAGACACATTTAAATGAATAACATCATGCAGTAGTTTAAACATACATTAGTATAAAATCCATCCTTCATCCACACTTGAAATTTATGAAAGGTAGCTAGGTTGCACATACTGAACCCTCATTTGTGCTGCTCTAAAAATAGCTGTTAGTCTACATTCATACATTCATACAACTCCGTGCATGAATGATAGTGAAATGTATACACAAAACTGAAGAAATGCCATACTGTAGCTTATAAAATACAGTAAACGGTCATAAAAGGAACAAAATGTTAAGTATAGAGAACATAGATACGCTCCCCTTTCTAACTAGCTAGCTAGCTTGCAAATCAGGCTAGCCAGTTTGTGTAAGCCTTTAGCAATGTTATTTATATTAACATTAACTCAGTCTTTTTGAACTGAGACAGAAAATGTGCTGTAGTAGATGAAGTACCTTATATTAGTTAAGAAGAAAAGGTCCTTTGGTTAGCAATGTATTTTTAGTATGCTGTAAAATTACTAGTTCTTAAGCTAGCTAGGTAGTGTAAATAGCTAGCAACTTGTTGGATATTGATATCAGATAAACAAAACGATCAGTGTGCACTCCACAATACATTCATAAATCATTAATAAAAAAACACCAACAAACACCCCCCCCCCCCAAAAAAAAACAACAATACACGAGAACACCAGAAAAGCTCACTGTGCTAAATCTACAGACAATATACCGCATATAGTATACATTTAAAGCTAGTCATTAGCTTGTATCTGTTATTGTGAGCAACAGTGCAGTATTGTCACGTCAGCCTTTTATATTTAGGACTAAATGTCATTGAGTAGTGCTGTATCATTAGTGAACAAGATGAATCCAATAGCAGAATTCATCTTCAACAAGAGCTTCATCCTGCTCAGGGACGTTGGCTGTTGGTTTTGTTAATTCAATCAAATAAAACTTTCAATTCTTCGTCTGCATGAGTATCCTCATACGTATATTCCATGTTAAGTTTATGAAATGATCACAAACATTGTCCAGTTTAGGACGAAACGGCAATTTGTTTGGAAGCCAAAAGCGCCGAGTCTCTTTTGTGGACGGTACTGACTTTCTCTCTTCTCTCTCTAAGGGTTATTGAAGCTGCAGTTTCTGTCTTCTTCTCTTTCCAGTCTCATGCTTACATCGTTAGTTTTCTGAAGGAGGAAATGCCCTTGTTTCGTCGGGATAACAAAAAACGTGACCTGATTTATGACCTTCCGGTCATTTTCTCAAGGATCCAACAACGGCATCAGATCCCAGCTGGAGATTTTCCGGATTGTGCAAAGATGCAGGTCTGTTACTGTTGAAATAAATCTCACCATGTGTACTTTTTGCATCATTCGCTCCTTTATAATAAAGGGAATAAATGCAGATTTGTTGAGCATATTAGCCACTAGATTACAAAATAGAATTGTTTTTTTTTAAAATATGAGTGTCATTATAATTGTAAGTGATTCTGCATTATTTACTGACTTTCATATTCTCTATCCAGGAACGACTCTTGAATCGTGACTTCACCAAGTTTAAAAGCCTAAAATCCAAACTCATAGTAGGTCTGGATGAGCTCCTGACGACCGACATTGCCAAACTGATGCCACTTCTACGCCAAGAGGAACTCGTGGCAGCCGAGCAGCCTGGTGTCCAAGGCGGCCCGTTACTAGTAACGAAAAGAGGCCCTTTTTTTGAAGGGAACCCGTTCTATTATTCAGGGCCCAATGGCGAGTGTGAGGAGCTCACTGGAGAAGCTTGGGTGGTCTCGAAAGACAAGCCGAAATATGATGAGATCTTCTACAACCTGTCTCCTCAGGATGGCAAGCTCAGCGGGATCAAAGCGAAGGACTGGATGACCAGCACTCGGCTGCCAAACTCGGTCTTGAGCCGGATTTGGAAGCTGTCGGATGTGGACGGAGACGGCATGCTAGATGATGAAGAGTTCGCTTTGGCCAGCCACCTTATTGAGGTGAAGTTAGAGGGCTTCGGGCTTCCTCCCAAGCTCCCTGCTGACCTGGTGCCACCGTCTAAAAGAAGACGCAAAACCTCGAGCACAGAGAACAGGGAAGACTGTGTGGAGGCGTAGACGCTTGTCTGGAGATTTGTCTGGCTTTGTTCTGATGCTATTTTGAGTGGATGAACCATGACTGAGCACGATTTACTCAATAAGTTTTTCTAGATTTATGCTCTTAAAATCAACTCTTGGCCTATAAAAGTACTGCCCATACTATAAACACGAATTGATGTAATTACGTATATTTTGAACAATCTCAATATAGCACTGTACCATTCTTTAAAACAGGAGTTCTTAAATATTTATTATATTATTATTTGCAGTCAGCCCTTTTAAGTTAAAAAAAAAATCACAACCTCAGACCTTAAACCAGGTGCACCGTATCATATGAACATTTCCTAGTTTTATTAAAATAGCAGTTAGATTAAAGTTCATTTATTTATGACATTATTTTACATTAATGCGACTCAACAGAGCAATTGTGTAAGCTAAACCACTATACAATAATAATAACTATAACAGCTATAACGAGAGTAGTAAATACTACTTAACATTCCTCTTCATCATCATATCATTAAACAAATTAATAAAATCACACTTTGTGGGGTCTGAGGGGGTCGACAGGATTCAGAAGCAGTGATGTAGAATATAGAAAAATAACAAGATTAACAGAGATTAAATTATTATTCCACTTTATGTTTTACAGACATTTACTTGGATTCTTCATTTTCTTATCTGCTTTTTATTACTGAACCTCAGTAAATCTCTTACACCAAAACACTTGAATGCCCTTTTTGTTGTGGTTTAAAAATGTGGAAAGTAGATTATTGGTGAGCTGCCATTAAGTCCTTTCAACTCAACTTAAAATTAAAAAAAGAATTCAGCATCGAATCCAGGAAAACATGTGTTAACCTATCTCAGTCAACAATTTCATGGCACCCAGTCATGGAAACTCCCCTGTACTGAAATGGAAGAAAAAGTCCTTTAAAAAGACGTGTAGTACATATAAACTCCAGCCATTTTCAGACTTTTCAATACACAACAACAACTATACGAACAAACTTGCTGCCACACTCTCCGAAAAATATACTAAAAAATAGTACTAAACTGTACCTTTTCTTAACACAGGGGTGGTACCCCAGGCTACATCTTTTGTACCTTTAATAAAGTTCATTTATATGAACATATATATATTATATATATAATGGGGACTTTAAGAAAAGTGTTCATCGAGTATGAATTTATAGACTCCTGTCAGGAAGTAAGTTACACATTTAACATTAAAAAAAAGGAGTTTTTTAAAATAAAGATTGAGAAACGAAGTGACAGAAGGGTGTGCAGGAATGTGAGTTATGTCTCTTGCTTGTTCTTGCGCCTCCCTGTGGCCGAGCACAATGTTTCCCTGTTTGCTCCGCCTCATCTCTCGGACTGTAATAAAGGAAATAACACCGAAACGCTTCAGTCCTTCGTCTAAACCGAGGTCTAGCTACATCTTTAAACCTGCTGCCTGCAGTCAGTTCTTAATCCGGACAAGAGCCTCTACAGTCGTCGAAATGGGCGTCAAAATACATATCATGTACTGGTAAGTCCACTACATTGTTATTTATAGATACACCATATATGTACATATAAACCTGTGTTTCGTCACAGGTTCTGTTTAGGTTCATTGAACGCAGCATTATTGTGCTTATTCTATAGCTAGCCGATATTACAACGAAACGCGTTTTTAAAAAAAAAACAAACAAAAAACAAACAAACAAAAAAAAACAAAACAAAACCCTTCAAAAACAAATCTGCAAAACAGCCTATAAACATAAGTGCTTACATTTTCGTGAATTCTTCATAACTGTGTAGGAAAATAAAGCGTTCGCACTTGGCTTTATTTGTTGTGGCTGTACATAACAAATACGTTTCCGTATTCCAAATTTCACTCTAATTCCTACATCCGCGCACTGCTCTGTGATTAACGTCCTGTACACACTAGGTAGGGCACTAGGTGTGACGTAGGGATTCATTTGAGATTGAACCTGAGAGCTGGATCCCTGAGGAGCCTTTATCCGTTAAAGCAGTGGTTCTCAACAAGGGGGCGCAAATTGTTTTCAAGCAAAAAACAGACAGGGCGTCATCTGGGTACTCTGTGTATTTTATTGCTTTTCAAATAGAAGTTGCATAAATGAAAAACCCCGCGTTCCCTCTCCCTCTGTATTCACTTATTGCTGGGGAGAGACGGAGCTTAGCCTGCCTTTCATCTAGCAGTCAGTGCAGACCAGTGTTGGCAATTTAGCCACTTTTCAGACTTATTATTTTGATGATTCATGTTCCATACCAGTCTATTATATAGTTTTATAAAAGTTATTTAAAAAAATCATAATGAAAAGTCATTTTAAAAAGTACAAAAACACAAAAGCAAAGAAATCTCTATCTATCTATCTATCTATCTATCTATCTATCAAAACAGATTATAGATTAGGTTATATATAGAGAGAGATAGATTTTATATAGAATCATTATACCTGGTCTCCTCCAAAATGGGGGGGGGGGGGTCGTCACATGATAGGGGAGGCTTTAGTTACAAAAGGTTGAGAAGCTCTGTGGTGAAGTATTTTTATTTTAAAGGAAAAGTCCACCGTCGAACATGTTGCGTGTGATTATATAGAACTATTTGTGAGGTGTTTTAGTAAGGCTAGTGCTTATTTTGTTGGGTGGAGTTGTGTACTCGTTAGTCCTGTGAGAAGTTAGTGGTTGTGTACCACGATGACGTCACAGGAAGACAGTCAGTACGTTTACATGGACAACAATATTCTGATATTAATCCGATTAAGACGATACTCTGATTAAGAAACTAGCATGTAAACGGCGATTATTGATGACCTTAATCCGACTAAAATGATACTCGAAGTAAACACAAATCGAATTAAGACGTGTGGAATTTTTAAAAAAAAAACTTTGTTGTTTTTTTTAAAGCAGGCCAAAATCTATTCATTTATCTTTTATTTCTTTTGTCTTTCCTCAGTGGTGGATGAGGGTACAGGCCCAAGGTATGTTTATTTTCTTTGCACACATTCCAGGACTTGGTCCTGTATTTCAAGCTAGACTTGATTTCTGTATTTATTTTTGTGATCATAAACGTCACTGTTGTCTTTGCCATTGTTTTGTTCACAGGCCATCAAGCTCACAACGTTGCTTGAGGATGATTTTCCAGGCGTCCTTGAGATCGTAAGTTCTTCTTACACTGGTAGAAAGGATTCAGTGTCCAAAGTGATGACTGAATGTCTCCCTCCAAACAGTGGCATGCATTATGGGTGTTTTGCGTCCTGTAGTTTGAATACTTGCAAAGCAGTGCGAGATTTCAGACGTGATTATAACGAGTACATTATTTTTGCATAAGGATGTGGTTTTTAGACATGCGCTTAGCTCTTCTGGGAAAAACCTGACTCTGTAATCCTACACCTGCTTCTACACCTCCAGCTCCAGCTCAGTACAGTACAATATTTACTATTTAAGAATCTACAAAGAGTTGCGGGTTTGTTATGAAGATATACCACATACTACGTGTACAATTACTGACTCATGAGGCAGATGGTGTTTGACTAAATGCCTAAGGAGTGTACATACAAGGTATGCTTAGGTGTGCCTAACAAACTAATGCTTATTTGACTGTTATTAAACCGCAGTGTTTGGCCAACAGGTGTTAATTAATTTGCTCAGACAGTAGTTCCGGCTTTAAGGCAAATCACAGGTTCACATTAATGCACTCACTCACAGGGACTTGCATAGCGGACACTCACGTATTCCGAGATTAATTAAAAGTGTATTGTTGTTTAACAAAGAAAAACTGTATCGAAGGAGTCTCCAGTGTCAGCGGAAAAGTTTAATGTAAACCTGTGAGGACTTTGCAATTTCCGGTTTATAGCTGCTGTAATGTAATATAATAGGAATTAACTTGTTTCGCAGACGTTCTACAACATGTATGTAACTACAAATGGATAAAAAGTATTACATGTCGTTCTTTAATTAAGGTCCAAGCACTGCAGGTGTGTAGGGACCTGTTGTAATTGTTAATCTTCTTCTTCTGCTATTGAGTCTAGGGCAGCCCATAGAACGGTACTTAGGAAAGTTAGGAAATTTGGGACAGAGATAGGGGACAGTCTGAAATGTTACCACAGCAAATTTGGAGTTGCTATCTCAAACCCTCCAGTACCACCAACAGCTCAAAAATGCACCCATATATGCTAATAACTTTTGAATTGTAAGGGCTAGGAAGAAAATTCTCCAGCATTTTCCGTCATGAAAATTCTTCCGCCATTTTGAATTTTCTGAAAAACCAACTTTTTCAATCTCCTTCTAGACCGTTTGTCCAATTTTCATAAAAATGAAATGGATGTGAGGTTATATCTCTGTCCAATTTTCACCAAATTCTTCTCAGATCAACTTCAGACCATGCCAGCAATAAGATGGATTTCATGTTGATGGGCCAAAATTGAACAAAACTGTCGGTCATGTTCAATTCGTTCGTGTTCGATGCAGTGCTTATCTCCTACTTTACCTCTGTTGTGCTTTGCCTCTGTAGTGCTTGGGCCCCTAATTGCTGCTTGCAGCGATATTTAATAACGCCTCTCTGATGATTATATGTTGTCTGAAATTGGTCTAAATAAACAATTTGCACTATTAGTAGTCTTTGACTGAAATACAGAATGCAGTCACGTGTTGATACTTGTTGCTATGCCAGGCCTTGTCAACTCAGGTTTTGTTTGTCTGTCCATCTTTGTCCCACAGACAAGTGAGGGCACTCCCACAACAACTGGGTGGTTTGAGGTGCAGGTGAATGGCGAACTGGTGCACTCGAAGAAGGTGAGGACTATTCAATTTGCTATTATGTATACCTGTGAAGGTCACAGCAACATCATTTGCATCCTCATGAAAACCCCGTGCTTTGTGGTTGTGGGCGGAGTCATCCTCTAAGAGACCATGCCCAGCCCATCCAGATAGAAATGTCATAGGGAATTAGTGAGAAAACCCTATTCTAAAAACAGAGAAATAACATGATGAAGGCAACTGCAGTCATTGTAAGATAAAGTAACACTTGTCAATGCACTAATTCTATTCTGAGTATCGACCTTTACTTTGAGCCAACATTTTCATCTCATTTCCTCAAAGAGAAAACCTTTTATAGTGTTTACATTCCTGCTTGTGGGCAGACTAAATTCTCAAAACCGGTGGATGGAAGCCACAATGAATGGAGCTAGGAGATAGAGAGATAAATAGATATAATCTCTACAGGAAATCAAGCACGTACACTTCTTTGGGGATTGAGCATACAGAGTAAAAGATAGAGACGCATACTTTCTGTACTTTT
This sequence comes from Ictalurus furcatus, assembly GCF_023375685.1. Classification (NCBI taxonomy): domain Eukaryota; kingdom Metazoa; phylum Chordata; class Actinopteri; order Siluriformes; family Ictaluridae; genus Ictalurus; species Ictalurus furcatus. The sequence continues at coordinate 5,326,343 of NC_071282.1, forward strand.
TAAAAGAATCCGTATTCTTTGTGGATACCCACTTTATGTCCAAAACTCACCCTCACCTGGATACTGTAGACTTGCATCTGAAAACTGCTGCTGTAATCATAAAGCATGTCCTGTGCTCATCCAATGCTATTGTATCTTTATCCAAAAATCAACAAGCCATAATGGAAAAACATGTCTGGTTTTGACAGAATGGGGACGGCTTCGTTGACAACGATGAGAAGCTTGCCAAGATTGTGAGTGCCATTGAGTATGCCTTGAACAAATGAAGCTGCGCTGATGTCGGAGGTAACAAAATGTCACTGAACATGTTTGACTGCTTTCGTTTTAATTATGGGGGAGAAGTATGAAAGATTTGAGCACGATAACTAACCTGAATTACTAGAATTTTTTTAAGACAACATGGTCAGTATGGCCATGACTCAGCATTTTCTAGTTGATGATAGCTTGGTGTGGGGGCGGGGAAAGAGAAATGTGATGTGATTGCGAGTGATATCATTGTTTTGTTTTGTTCTGACAACATTCGCCATTCTGACACAAACCTCTCTTGTGGGTGGGGCTTAACAGAGATTTGCTCTCATTGGCTAGTGAGAGTTGGATCGACAGCTACCTTGAAGTAGAGACTTAGTGTTTGTACTTTGTAGTGGAAATTACTTACGTACTTACTTAGTCAGTACATTAGTTCGTAATTATTATTTGAGGTTTGGGTAGCCTCATACGACTACCCAAACCCAATTTTTTGAAGATGAGATCCCCCTCAGCTGGACACACGAGCTGTCGATTCAAACCTCACTAGCGAATCAGAGTAGATCACTGTTAAGCCCCGCCCCCACGAGAGGTGCCAGAATGGCAAACGTAAACTTGCGGAGCGTAAACGAAAACTCTGGCAGCCATGATTTTTTTCTGTTTCTTAAAAAGTTACGTTCAAATACTTTTGGCACAAATTTAATTCCATGAAAAAGCAGGGAAATAGATGTTGCACTTAAGGACATAGAAGAATTTCGTCTGCTAAACAATGAATAACTTGAACGACAGAAATGATAACATTGTTCTTCTGACCAATCCATGTCAAGAATTCAGCTCACTCTCTGTTTTTCTCCTCAGTTTGTTCGTCTCTGTCTGTCGACCTCTGTGAAACTGCAACAATGATGGTGACCTCCGAAGTGCCTCTGGCACGGAAGTTGCTTGATGCTTTCCTGCTCTTTCACGGAGGAGGTTTTCCGAGTGGGCAAACTCCAGGAAACGGTTTTACGTCATGTTTAGAGAATTGAACCTTTCTGTTTGCTTCTAAACTTCTTGCTTTTGTTTGAAAATACACATGTTGAAAGATTTGGAACATTCGTGCAATAATAAACAGAAAACAATCTCGAAAATGTGTCTCTTATTTTTTTGTCTTTATAAGGCAAGTGAGGTGTTTAATTCAGATGTATTAGTTTATAGCTAGTGGGTAACACGTTTGCCTCGCGCCTCCAGGGTTCGGGGGTTCGAATCCCGCCTCCACCCTTTGTCTTTGGAGTTTGCATGTACTACCCGTGCTTCGGTGGTTTCCTCTGGGTACTCCGGTTTCCTCCCCAGTCCAAAGACATGCATTGTAAGCTGATTGACATGTCCAAATTGTCCATAGTGTGTGAATGTGTGTGCGATTGTGCCCTGCGATGGGTTGGCACCCCATCCAATATGTCCCCTGCCTTGTGCCACGAGTTCCATGAGGTAGGCTCCAGGCGACCCTGTGTAGGAAAAGCGGTACGGTAAATTGATGGATAGCTTATAGCTTTATAATGGTGTTATGCAGTAATTTAATACATGCAGCTTGTATGCAAATTGTATTTGCGCCGCATGCAAATCAATCCTGCTCGTGCACTGATTTCCAGTACTGCACATGCCCTAATGCTTTGTAGTCTCCATCAAGCAACATCCTCATGTTAGTAAAATAGGTCTGGAGTTATTACAACAGAACAAGTTATTTAGTAATTTGTCCAGCAGAAAATTTGCAACTAACTCAGCATTCGTTTCAACTTTGTCTTTAATGTTTATCCTCCCTATTATGGAATACATAAAGGCAAGTTCGATGTTAGATACTGCATAGGCAGTTTAAGATTGCTCCAAAATGAAAAGGCATCTTTTTGTATCTGTGAACCATTAATTCCTCATTAACAGAAATCCTGCTTAAATCCCAAATGCCTCATTACCCCCCATATTAGTCTGCCACATTGGGCATGAAAGAACAGATTAATGTAGTACACTTGCATGTATATGGCCAATAGGAAGGTAACTGTACATGGTGTTAAGTGAAGTTTAGCCAATTAATGCAAGCGACAGATTCATTCAGCTTTCATGCAAACGATACATGTGCTCTGCAAACAGATTTCCATAAGCACAAAGCTCGTCATGAGAAGTGTAAGTGAAAAGTGCACTTTATGCTACTCTGAAGACTGCATTCACATCAATACCTACTAACATACTGTACACTATACGGACAAAAGTATTTGGACACCTTACCATCGCACCCATGTGTCCTTGCTGAACATCCCCATTACATATATTGTCCCTCTTTGCTGTTATAATAACCTCCATTCTTCTGGGAAGGCTTTCCACTAGATTTTTTGGAGTGTGACTGTGGGGATTTGTGCTCATTCAGTCACAAGAGCATTAGTGAAGTCAAGCACTGGTGTTAGTGATGCAGTCAGCGTTCTAGTTCATCCCGAAGATATTCAGTGGAGTTCAGGTGCAGGACACTTGAGTTCTTCCAATCCAACCTTGTCTAATGTCTTGATGGAGCTCACTTTGTGTCATGCTGGAACAGGTTTGGGCCTGTTCGTTTCAGTGAAGGGAAACTCTAACGCTTACAGCATACAAAGACATTTCCACAAGTTTGTGGAAACAGTTTGAGGAAGATCTTCCTATGGGTGTGATGGTCAGGTGTCCACAAACTTTGGCCACTACATAACATCAGATCAGCTGTAGAGAGGGATCTAGAGCAAGAAAAAGTCATCAGTACAATAGCTGTGTTTCAATATAGTTTTATATTATTATTATTATTATTATTATTATTATTATTATTGTCGAAATGGCGCCCCCCAGTGCCTGCGTGGCCATAAATTCTCGCGCATTCGCGTTTCAAACATTCTCAGCACAAAATTGCACATTTAAAAATAATAATAATAACAACAATGACAATAATAATTGAGTCTCGCTTTAATTGGCGGTTAAATCAAAAGTTAACGGGTTGTCTAAAACGTACTTGCAGAAAACTATTTTGGAAAGGAAAAAAACAATCGCAAAAAAAGCTGTTTAAGCCTGCCATCACGTGGTTACACAGTACAAATGCATTTCATGCAAATAATTCATAATTCATGTCAACATTCAGGAAAGACAAGTTGAAGGGAAAAAAAATCATATCTTGGAGGTATTTTAACAGCGCGTGAAAATGAATGGATATTAACCGTTAACCATTAACAGAAATCATTTGGGTTAAATCACAAACTCCTCATTGCTCCCTATACTACAGTGCTACATAGGCTACGAATGAATGGAGCACGCGTCATGTGTAGTGCACTACATGTCTAACAGGAAGTGATTTGGGATTTATCCCCTGCTACTGTATTCCGGAAGCGGTATGGCGGTATGGTGGCACGGCCAGCTCTGGAGCTAATGGGCATTAAAACAAAAACAAAACACACACAAAAAACATATATCAAATTTGACGTTTTATTCAAATCCGCATCAATGTTTTTGTAGCCTGTCTGCAAAAAAAAAAGAAGCCATGAATGAAGGCACCCGGGAGTCCACGAGATGCTGTCACTGAGCTAAGGAAGCACTCGCAGCGTGAAAATGTCGTTTTTTAGGCGGAAAGGTAAGGAAGTGGCTCAGTCAAGCGTTAGCCGAGTCAACGCACACGCTCACAGGGCTGCTTAGAATGTCTAAGCTATTTATTTATCTATTTATTAGTTAGTATTGGCTGTGTTTTCACACAAGAAGAAAGAAAGAAAAAAAACGCGAAGTGACTGTAAACAGTGTCAGCACTTGCTAGCAACACTAACAGCTAGCTTTCCTGCTAAGCTGAAGAACGTTAGCATCTTCCCGAATTCATATTCCTCTCCCACGAATAATAATAATAATAATTATTAATAATAATGCCTCATTATATTATATACAAATATGTGCATCTTACAAAATACATACACACAGAAGAGTTAATTCATAAACATATTTATGGTGGATGGGATTTAAAGAAAACCACAGCACTAGCATTAATCACCACTTCTAAGCCTGTTATCTTTGCAAACGTTTCTTTTTTTTATTTTTTTTTAAAAAAATTTTATGAACTAACATTTCTGTACACGCTTTCTTTTTAACTACAGGTCATGTAGACGTTTTCTTTTGCATGTTCTGGCTGATTTTGTGCACACATTTGCAATACAAAGCGCTGCACCCGTCTATCCATAGAGTTTCCTTCCGTCTTCCTTGACTCCTTTTTTATTCCATTACGGTCAAATGTAGGGGAATTTGGGGAATTTGGAGGCCGGGTCAACACTTTGAACTCTTCGTCATGATCTTCAAAACCATTCCTGAACAATTTGTGCAGTGCACCAGGGTGCATTATCCTGCTGAAAGAATCCACTGCCATTAAGGATTACCGTTGCTATGAAGGGGTGTACTTGGTCTGCATCAGTGTTTAGGTAGGTGGTACGTGTCAAAAGTAACATTAAATCTGAATTAAACATGAATGCCAGACTTTCCCATCCGAACATTGCCCAGAGCATCACACTGCCTCTTCCAGCTTGCCTTCTTCCCATAGTGCATCCATCTCTTCCCTAAATAAATGGTCTGCACTTATATAGCGCTGTTATCCAAAGCGCTTTACACTGTGTCTCATTCACTCACACACCAGTGTTAGCAGAGCTGCCATGCAAGGCGCTAACTTGCCATCGGGAGCAACTTGGGGTTCAGTGTCTTGCCCAAGGACTCTTCAGTATGTGGAGTCACGCAGGCCAGGAATCAAACCGCCAACCCTACGATTAGTGGACAACCCGCTCTACCACCTGAGCCACAGCCGCCCAAGTAAGCAACGCACACGCACCTGGCCGTCTACACGGTGTAAAAGAAAACGTGATTCATCAGACCAGGCCTTCTTCCATTGCTCCATGTTCCAGTTCTGATGCGCTAACCTTCGCTCCTCGTGAGTATCAATGATCCTTGAGCACCCGTGACCCTGTCGCCGGTTCACCGGTTGTCCTTCCTCGGTTCTAACCTATGCATAATGAGAACACCCCACAAGACCTGCCGTTTTGGAGCTGCTCTGACCCAGTTGTCTAACCATCACAATTTGGCCCCTGTCAGAGTCGCTCAGATCCTTACACTTGCCCATTTTTCCAGCTTCCAACACATCAGCTTCGAGAACTGACTGTTCACTTGATGCTTAATATACCCCACCCCTTGATAGTAGCCAATGTAATGAGATAATCATATATATGTGTATATATATATATATATATATATATATATATATATATCTTTCTCTCTCTCTCTCTCTCTCTCTCTATATATATATATATATATATATATATATATATATATATATATATATATATATATATATATGAGAGAGAGAGAGATATCTCGTTGATTGATATGGTGAAGGTTTCTGTGGCCTTTACGGAAGCAGTCTCCAGACATGTCGTTTTTTTGTTTTTCTTCTTGTGATTGTTGACAATAACACAATTCAGGATGTGCTGTTTTTGGAAAATACTCAACTTTGGTGTAGCAGCTCCACTTTGTGTCAGGTCGTATCACGCCACCTTGTGGTTGATTATTTTTCTATAAGTGCACACCCAAGTTGTTTTTATCCCTTACATAATAGCACGTATTACGGCCCTGAAGCGTCTGGATGACCTCGGACGTGACGTGACGCGACATGACGCACTGAGAATTTCCTTTGTTTTTTTTTTTTGAGCCAGAAATGTTTTTTTTTCGGTGATGCGGTTTTGAAGCCACTCCCTTGTCTTTGTTCCTCATGTAGGATCTTAACCACAATGACTGCACAGTCACAGGCAGGTTTGGGTTTGACCGGTCAAATGTTTCATAACAACATACTAACACACAGACTTGTATGGTGTACGCCACGTTGTTGATCTAGTCGTGTTTACATGACCATTTACGGAAGGCATGTCCGGGCTCGAGCACCTTGGAACAGTCAGAAGTAAAGTTTTCAGACGCGGGGAACTAGATTGTTTTGTGGACATTCCCCGATATTAATTCGATAAAAAAAGTACGACTTGCCATTCTTTAAGTAATAAAATCGGATCGTAATTGTAGTCAGTAACTCCGTCACTGATTATTTTCCTATTGCATCATAATCCGTTGTTTTATTCCTTACTTACAGTCTGTCCTAGTTGCATCTTGCATCTTAATTTAGTAACAGCTCCCTCCCTGTGAAGTCAAACCTCGTGTGTTCTTTGCCCTACAGCCAAAGGAAAGGAACCAGAGAAAGCGGTCGATCCGAAAGCAGGCCGAGGTGAGTATGCTGTCCGCAGAGAATAAATGTTTGCTTAATATCTCCTCCATCTTTGTCGTTACTTCATAGCCGTCTTTTAGCAGAAGATGATGTGGTATCAGTAGCGATTATTTGGCGATTTTGTTATCTTGCTCTGGACATACTGATATATGTACGAACAGGATGGGGTGGAGAATCAGATAAACGCGATCATGTTTGCTGCACATGACTGATTTTTATCTTTAAATGAGTTCACCAAGGGCTAGTCAGAGACATGGCCTGAGTTTCTCTAAGGTTACGTAAGGTCAGCTTCACACACAAGCACGCATACTCGGTTAAGTTGACATTTAACTCGATGTCCTTTGCTGGTGCACAGTAACGCTCATATCTGCACTTTGCTCATAGTAAGCTCACACGTTTGCTTAAGTGGACTTATCAGACCTTTTCAATCAGTATAAACAAGCAAGTTGTTTTAGTATGTTAAAAGATTAGTCAGGACACTGTTGGGTTGCTGTGTGTAGAGTATCACCTCTCCACAACAACATTGGTACGGCGATGAAACGGACAGCAACAGTTAAAGCTTTGTTGATAGTAAAACACCATATACAACTGTCACAGTAAAATTATAACATTTGTACCTAGTAGGCTAGGTAAACAGGATCCATGTAGTTTGAGCTCGTGTTCGTTATACATTCAACACTCAATTTTATTTTCCTCTCTGATCCCCACCCCAGCAATCTCTGGAGTGTTACCCAACTCCCCCGCGAGGAATCACCATGCCATCCTGGAGGCGGCCGGCCCGAGCCACGTGGCCATCAGCGCCATCTCGGCTAACATGGACTCGTTCGCGCGTGGCCGCACGGCCATCCTCAAAAAGCAGCCCAGCCACATGGAGGCAGCTCACTTCGGAGACCTGGGTACGCACGCCACATACACAATGTTCTACAGCGTCTCTTTCAGTTAGTTATAACATATAAAGAATTTAACATTGAGCATTGCGTGATAATGAAGAAGCTGATGCCGGGAAATACAGTGGTGCTTGAAAGTTTGTGAACCCTTTAGAATTTTCTATATACCATCATGAGTATGACCTAAAACATCATCAGATTTTCAAACAAGTCCTAAAAGTAGACAAAAAGAACCCAGTTAAACAAATGAGACAATAATATCATACTTGGTCATTTATTTATTAAGGAAAATGATCCAATATTTCATATCTGTGAGTGGCAAAAGTATGTGAACCTCTAGGATTAGCAGTTAGTTTGTAGGTGAAATTAGAGTCAGGTGTTTTCAATCAGTGGGATGACAACCAGGTGTGAGTGAGTGTCCTGTTTATTTAAAGAACAGGGATCTATCAAACTCTCAAACAAACCATCCCTAAAGAGGTTGGACTCCACCAATCCACAGTCAGACAGATTGTTTACAAATGGAGGAAATTCAAGGCAGTTGTTCTCCTCCCCAAAAAGGATCGACTAACAAAGATCACTCCAAGAGCAAGACGTGTAATAGTCCATGAGGTCACAAAGGAATCCAGGGTAACTTCTAAGCAACTAAAGGCCTCTCTCACGTTGGCTAATGTTAATGTTGATGAGTTCATCAGGAGAACACTGAACAACTATGGTGTGCATGGCAGGGTTGCAACGAGAAAACTGCTGCTCAAAGAACATTGCTGCCCTTCTGCAGTTTGCTCAAGATCACATGGACAAGTCAGAAGGCTATTAGAAAAATGTTTTGGTGAAGGATGAGACCAAAATAGAAATTTTTGGTTAATTGAGAAACGTTTTGTTTGTGAAATTAAAACACTGCATTCCAGCATAAGATCCTTATCTCATCTGTGAAACATGCTGGTGGTAGTATCATGGTTTGGGCCTGTTTTGCTGCATCTGGACCAGGGCGACTTGCTGTCATAAACAGAACAATAAATTCTGCATGATACCAGCGAACTCTAAAGGAAAATATCAGAAAATCTGTCTGTGATCTGAATCTCAAGAGAAAGTGGGTCATGCAGCAACACAACGACCCTAAGCACACAAGTCGTTCTACCACAGAATGATTAAAGAAGAATAAAGTTAATGTTTGGGAATGGCCAAGTCAAAGTCCTGACCTTAATCCAATAGAAATGTTGCAAAGACCTGAAGCAAGCAGTTCATATGAGGAAATCTACCAACATCCCAGAGTTGAAGCTGTTCTGTACTGATGAACGGGATAAAATTCCTCCGAGCCGATGTGCAGGACTGATCAACAGTTACCGGAAACGTTTAGATGCAGTTATTGCTGCACAAGGGGGTCACACCAGATACTGTACTGAAAGCAAAGGTTCACATACTTTTTCCACTCACAGATATGTAATATTGCATCATTTTCCTCAATAAATAAATGACCAAGTATAATATTTTTGTCTCATTTGTTTAATTGGGTTCTCTTAATCTACTTTAAAGACTTGTGTGAAAATCTGATGATGTTTTAGATCATATTTAGAAATATAGAAAATTCGCAAACTTTCAAGCACCACGATGAGGTTTAAATTAATTTTTAGGTAGCATGTATGTCTACCACTGGTGTAAATAGTCTGATAGTGTCTTTCACCATTCGTGGTATCCTTGGCATGCTCAGTAAATCCTGACATGGCGGCTTAGATGCATGTTGTTGAACTGGTGTTGCAACGTTGAACAAAGGGGAATCCTAATGTGCCAGACAGCCGTTACTACAGAGAATCGGTCTTTCTCTAGGGAGACGCCCATCACAGTCTAAGCCGTCTCCCAGTCCTCTTCTTGCTCTCCCCGATGTTGCGTGCTTCGAACAACAGAGGCTATTGTTGACACAGCGCTCTCTGTTGCCATTGAGTCAGTCAGGGTTCAACCTCATATGACTTAACCGCCTTGCTGCTGGTGTCCAGCTCTGTCAGCCATTAAAGGAATTTGCAAGCCCGTTCAAATCTTTTATGTCCATGCCCAGCCCAGTATACAGCATGGAAACTGTTTCACCGTGCAGGTTAGAAGAATGGTAACACGATCCAGGTGTATGGATTACATCATTCGGAAAGCAAGCTGGCGCACGCTCAGGTTGTCTGAGTCACATGTGTTTGGGACATGACATTCCTGACTTTTATTGGCACCAGAAAATTGCCTTATTCTTAATAAAATTAAAAAAAAAAAGGTCAGCACCCAAATGTGATATAATAATACCAAAGAAGCCAGAATGGTAATGATAGTGATGATGATGATGATGATGATAATATTCTCGATATTTTTAACAAGGTAATATTCACTTGCATTCCCACTTGAAGGTTACTCCAGCGTGAACTATCAGACCCAGGAGACACGTTCACGCCTCTCCAAGACCGTGGAGCAGGTGCTTCGTGACCCCGTGGCGCTACCATACTATCTGCACTTCATGGTGACGCGCTCGGCCGAGCACCTGGCGCGCTTTTGCCTGGAGGCGGAGAGTTTCCGGTCCACCAGCTGGTCCCGTGTGCGCGCGCACAGCCTCAACTCGGTGAAGCACAGCTCCCTGGCTGAGACCGCCTTGGCGCTGGGCTTCTCGACATCTCCGGACTCGCCGCCAGCTCTCAACGAGTCACCTGACTTAGATGAAGGGGAATACGAGGACACTTTTACCTCTCAGACGCCTTCCAGCCCGCAGGACGCTAATTCTTATTTCAGAGCGGGACGCCGAGACTCCGTTAATCACGAGGAAGGGTTGAGGCTGAGTCGACGCCCTTCTACTTCCTCGTCATCCTCCAGGACGGGAACTCCGATCAAAGGCCAGGCTGTGAATGCACTCCGCGAGCTGTCCGACAAGCTCATGAAGAGTGAGTACTGAGTGATGGGCGCAACGTACATGATAATACTGTCACTTACATAGGGAAAAAACCCCACTCAGGGACATGCTATTATAGGGAAATAATCAACGATGGGGTTGTGCGATGCAGCAAACTAAGTTACTTTTACCATCCCAGAGGTTGATTAATTTCCAATAATAGCTTGTCCCGAAGTGTTTGATTCCTCATATAAAGAAAGGCACGTTGTACTTGTCAAGAAAATACGTGGCAAAAAATGTGAGACTGTGATTAAGCGCTGACACTGGAGACTCCTTCCATAAATGTCTCCTCATACAGTCCCCTCTGAAACTACTAGATTGTTGTAAATTGCTGTACTGTCTATGCCCGATGCTTGTGCAATGCCTCTGATTGATTTTCCGTCTTCCTTTAAATTGGCTTTTGCTTTTCTCCCATAGACAGCTCTCTGATCTTCATGTTGGCTTATCCTTTTTAACAACAAATGCAGTCTTTACAGGTGAAACTGAAAGATAAAACCAGATGTTCAGAGCGTTTTATCGTTTAAACAGTCAACGTAACAGGACACACCTGGCGAACAAAAAACACCTGTCAGCCACTCTGAAGTATTTTTGCTCGCCTAAAAAAATTGATACAAAACGTGCTGTGTTTGATGTCTTTTAACACGTCTTCATACCTGTAAATACCAGGAAATAAAAACAGAAGATTCTGAACTCTCTTTTTATATTCATCTTGCCGTTGCCGTTCCAATAGTTTCGGAGGGGACCGACGGTAAATAACAACACACTTTTTAAAAAACGATTACTCGTAGATGATGTGAGCATCCGCCACGTCAGAGCTGCTGTTCGAGAAACTAACTCGACACCTTTTGACCAGTCAGATTCAAGAGCGCCGTGTTGCAGAGCACGTCATGTTCTTCATCGTCTTTCTACTACGACATTGCGCGCGGTTCCTCCAGCATCTACACGAGCACGACAAACATCTTCTCTCTTAGCAGCTAACGACTCTTCCTGTCTTCAGGGCTTTGATAATAGCGCTCATTTGTGTTTCTGAAGAAGAAAAAAAAAATCTTTCATTACGCTACGGAGAATAAAGCTGTAGGGAAGTCAGCGAGTGGAGCAAGTCAATTGAGCTAAAAGTCATGGCATTAACCTTGCGAGAAGAGGCAGATGCTATCAGCCTAGGGCTTTTAAACAGTCAGCCCCTCAATGTACGAGCATAAAAACTAGCCAACTCTAAATCTACATTAGAACAGGGCTATAAACCGCAGCGTGAAACCGTAGTCAAACTGCGCGTCAGCTCTCTCCGTGTCACCTTTGTGAAATTGAAAGTCGTTTTTTTTTTTCTTCTTCTTCTTTTTTTTCCCAGGAACGTTTCCCACGCAGCGTTTAATGGCTTTAAAATGAAAAGGACGTCATACGGTTCTGGATAGTTTGCAGAACCATGCTTTGATTTAAGTAGTGTCTTACCAGTGTGATTCGTATATTTATTTACCCCCCTCCATTTATTTCACTCTGCATCCCTTTCTCTTTTCCACTGCCAGGTATAGAGCGGGACGCAGTCAACATTTTCACCAAATACGTGTCTCCAGATGCTTCTAGGCCTATCCCGATCACCGAGCAGATACGAAACGACATTGTTGGTAAGAAAGCCTCGTCCTCTACGTAGTTTTCTACCTCGAGCCTCTACACATATTTTTTTTTTTTAAATAAAGCATAAAAAGAATTTTTGTTATGGCAAATATCATTTATCCGGTATTAAAATCCCCAAACAGTTTTGTCTATATAATTACTTTGTCAAAGAATAATCATTAGATTACTACGTTCTGTGATGCATTGTTTTGTTTTTTTATCACCATGCAGTGATTAATTATTATTATTATAATTATGTAATTATCTCTCTTCCAGCTAAAATCTGCGGAGAGGATGGTCAGGTGGACCCAAACTGCTTTGTTAATGCACAGTCAGTAGTGTTCACGATAATGGAGCAGCAGTAAGTAACTCTTATTTCACTGCCTTATCCTTCCACCTTTTTAATTTTTTTTCTTCCTCCAAACCTTTGGGATTAGAGTTCGACCACTACAACCGATAGTTCCAACAATCCGCTATCGGTGCCGATGAGTCGGCAAAACCGGTTGATTTGTTGCCCTCTATTTGGCATATTGAAAACTTGTCATTTTTTATTGTAATACAGTTCAAATTAGCATACAGAGCCTTGCGTAAGTATTCATCCCCCCGAAGGTTTCCATATTTTGTAGTGTTCCAACCTGACATTGAAAAGGACATACAAACTCTGTTATTCGATGTACATTTCAAGGTGAATTATTTATTTATTTTTTAAAATCACGACACAGAACTTAACCAAACATAAGCAGACATTTGTTGGTTGCGTAAGCATTCATCCTCCGGGCCGATCCTTGGTGGAAAACTTTGGCTGTAATCGCAGCTGCAAGTCTAACGGGATACGAGTCAGCTTTGCACATCTGGATCCTGATCATCTGGTTTTTGGAAAATTGCTCAAGCTCTGTCAATGAATAGCAGTTTTCAATTCCTGCCACAGATCCTCAGTTGGAGTGACGTCTGGGCTCCGATTCACACGTTCATGTTCGGGGGCGAATACTTGCGCAACCACAAGTTTAACTTTAAAATGATTATTTGTAAATATTTTATCTAGATTTCCCCTTTCTTTTAGTATGATGGACTATTTTGCGGAGATTCATGAAATAAAATCCGGTTAAGTAAATGTAAAGGGTGTGTGTGTGTGTGTGTGTGTGTGAATACTTACACAAGGCACTGTATACAATAAATCATGAAAGTATAATCACATCTTGCCTCATGGACCGTACAACAGTTCTCACATGACTAGCCACAAAATGAAAGCTGATGATACATTAACAATGATATAATAATTAGAGCTATAAATGTAACATTTAATTACCAGCCAAACACACACACACACATTGCTTAATTACAATTTCAGCACTTGATTGTTGAGATTGTTGCTTGTTGCACACGTGTTCAAGACACTCTTTTTTTAAAACAAAAAAACAAAACAGATTACCCAAAGCACATTTAATAATCTCCTTCGTCTTCCCCAGGCACTTTAGTGAGTTCTTGCGGAGCCATTATTTTTGCAAGTACCAGATCGAGGTGCTGACCAGCGGTTCTGTGTTCTTGGCAGACATCTTGTTCTGCGAGTCCGCCCTGTTCTACTTCTCCGAGGTGAGCACCCAGTTCAGGTTTAGATTTTAAACATCGAATTACACCCCAGTACAATTTCTTATTTATTATTTACATCTTCTTTTTTTTTTACCACTATGATCATAGTTTTTCTCCTTATTATTGCTATTTAGTAAAGACCCCCTCTCCCAGCGTACAGTATTTAATGATGTAAAAGATGCTGAGTATTGAGAAAGATTTAATATAAAAAAAAAGTGCGAGCATGCAGAAAAGTTGTGCGGAAAAAAAAGAAGTTGTTTTTAAAATGTTACTGAAAAGTGCTGAGTGAGTGTTTGGTGTAACGGCTGAATTTGGCTATTGTGTGCAGTACATGGAAAAGGAGGAGGCAGTGAACATCCTGCAGTTCTGGCTGGTGGCGGATAACTTCCAGGTTCAGCTGGCTGCTAAAAAAGGACAATACGATGGACAGGAGGCACAGAATGACGCCATGATCCTTTATGACAAGTAGGACATCTCGGTTACACCAGACATCCTGATGTTTTTTTACTTTTTGTTTTTTTTTTTAAATGCCAGCACTTCCTGAAGTGTTTTATTCCTCTTGTACAACAGCAATTTGCCAATGATTTACAATTGTTCATTTATTAAATAGTACCTTAATGTGCTTTCTTGCTAGACACACTATTCCATTTCAACGCATATTACCTTAAAACGTCCGATTCCACTGATATATTAAAGTACCGGATCTCAAGCACGTGCATTTTGAAAGCCTAACTGAATCTTATTCGTAATTCTATAGTCTCCAGTGATTTCAGCCCTCAGTGAACAAATAACAGCTTGGATAACTGTAGCTTGATGAGATTTAAACCCCCCCGACCCACCCGTGGGTATTTCTTTTAGAGGTCGACCGGTACTAGAGAAAACACACCACTCAAAGTAAAATAACTCTGAAAATTATTAGTAAAATAAACAGTACTGACTGTACTATAAAAAATGATTGTACTTTTTTTTTAAATAAAACAAATAATACATTTAACTATTAATAAATATGAAAGTAAATAAAAGACAAACATCCAAACTGAAGCAAAAAAATATATCACTCTAAATAACAAATAATAATAGAGACATCCAAAATTTAATAAAAAAAAAAAGAACACTTCAAATATCACAACAAAATTTGCCTGGGGTAGTTTTTTATTTTGCCTCTAGAGGCCGCTCTCGTACTGTATAATGACCAAAGCAGACCCTTCTCAGTCGCTCCTGCAACAGACGAAACCGGGAAAATCTATTGCCGTGAGTTTTTTTTTCCCCGATAACCGACAGTTCCAGCAGTCAGTTAATGGCGCCGATTGATTGGCAAAACTTTCTTCCTCTGTCTTTATTCCTTTTTTATTCCTTTGTAATATTGTACTTCAGTTGAATTCTGTATAGATTTGCAGTCATAGACGAAATGGGTGTATGCTTTTTTCACACTGCTGGGCTACATGATAGAGTGAAATAAGTGTTACCCGTTTGCAGGTATTTTTCACTCCAAGCCACAAATCCGTTGGGTTTTGGCGACTCGGTTCGGATGGAGATCGAGTCGAATATCTGTCGGGAGGGCGGCCCTCTGCCCGACTGCTTCACCACTCCACTACGTCAGGCCTGGACCACCATGGAGAAGGTCAGTCGGTCAGGACCTCACCAACAGCCGGAGCACAAATTAGTCCCGGTATTTTGTAAAGCAAACGTGATAGCTCTAGTTTTAGAGACAAAGCGCTTTTATGCTGCTCTAAAATAAATAAATAAATAAATAATTATTAGCGTTTTCTTGTGAGGCAGAAAAAGTTGCTTTCATTATCTAAGCCAAGCGTGACATTAATCAGAATGTATTTCGGATTTGTTGTGACACCTACATAGTGAACTATAGCGTAGAATAAAGTGTTAGTGTTATTTTTAGTTCGGAAAGCCTGTTTAAATAAATATTCCCACTGAAACTCATTCTGTGAAAATAAAATATAAAAAAACACCATAGGTGTATTTCTGTGGCGTTGTTGAAATTATCCCTGTTTTCAGCACGTTTTTTTTATCCCCCTCTCTGTTGTTAACCCCAGGTCTACTTGCCAGGCTTCCTATCCAGTGACCTGTACTACAAATACTTGAGCGACCTCATCAATTCCGTACGGGCGGACGAGTTCATCGTGGGAAACTCTGCGGCATCGGGTCACAGCGTGGCCGCGGACAACGAACGCAGCTCCGCCAACTCGGACGGGTCGCAGACCCAGGTGACCTTTCAGCCACATGCTTGATCAGATCCCTTCGCTCTCATTGGCCGGCCTTGGCTTATGGCATTTCTGTAAGCCGCGATGACATTTTGTTCACGGCAGAGGAGAGGGCCTTGTGTAAATGTTACTACGGTACAAGGGTAATTGATAACGGGAACTCAAGAAGTAGCTTTCTATCTGACAGTTGTTTGCCCAGTGGGCTCTTTATGATCTCCAGCGGACCTCCAGGTACATAGTGAGAAATTGTATTGCTGCTGTACTAATAAGGCTTTAGAAGTGTACGGTATTTTACCAAGTCATGAAGTCATTAACTAGTTAACGCAATGCTCCAGTCCCACGTTGTGCTTGCCTGGAATTCCAATTAGCTCGGCTAAAATGTGGCCACTAAGGTAATTGAACTCAAAAGCATGACTAATTAAGTGCATTAATATAATAAACATTGGAAAATAAGTGAGCACTTGTATCCCTAGGCATAGTGGTTATCTTCTCCTGATAACGAAGCACGCCTTGATGTGCCTTCTGTGGTGTTCTCTAATTGCACATAAAGACATTATTGGAGTCTGCGTAGCTCTTTGTTTCCACGCTAAGATGTGCTTATTTACATCATATCCAGAAAAGAGTAGCACGCGCCGCGTCGTCGGATGAAAAACTGACAACCCCGATACGTTTATTTGTTTTTCTGACGCAGCAGGGCTCCAAAAAAGCGGCGGTGAAAATCCTGAAGAACTTTGACGAGGCGATAACCGTGGACATTGCCAGTCTGGACCCCGAGTCTCTGTATCAGAGACCGTACGCTGGGTGAGTTTCAGTGTCTGACAGTCCTTTATTTCAATGTCGCCTCCATTTAGAGTATTCCCTTTTCTGTAGGTGGTTTGACATGAATTGTTGATCGTGTCGTGTAATGTTAGGGGTTATTAATAATATGAAAAAATGTTAAAAACCAGGTGCAGAGATGTGTATATAATTATACATTCGTGCCAAAATTATCCGATGGCTATAAAGGGTTACGAAAACAATCTTTTATCAGACAATAGATATTCAGTATGTTCAGAATGAAGCCTTGTTCAGTCAAAGCAGTTTTGCTGACGTTTTTATCCATTAAGAGATACTGTCTCGTCTTCCGTTCAGAAGAATGACCTTCGGCAAAGTCAACGAGCTGGGCCAGTTTATTCGGGAAGCCGAGCCAGAACCGGACGTCAAGAAATCAAAGGGTATGAAGAAATGCACAACACCATGATCGTTAAACCAAAGCTTGTTCATATCGAGTCCAGTTTATAAACGAGGACCGTCTGTCTTTCAGTCCCGTATGTCTGCTTGTCTTATCTGATACGCACGTCGGCACACGCATTGCGCTGCACGCCGGGTGAATCGGCTCTCGACTCATGCTGAAGTGCTCTTCAGGCCTGTGTTTGAGTGACTTGAAGTGTGTGTTGCCATGGCAATGAGAAGACTGTGATTTGCTGTGATTACGATGAAGATGAAAGCAGAAATCTTTTGCGCGCTCTCTCTCCTTCTCTCTCTCTCTCTCTCTCTCTCTCGTTGTTTCCCCCACTCTCATTCTTTGTCACGTTTCTGTGCTTTGGATAACAGTTTTTTGAGATCGACACAAAATGTAATTCTGAGCCGCTGAAGCGCAGCGTGGCCACTCGGGCGTTTTCTGTCCGTCTGGTACACAATCTGAGTTCACCACTTCTGATCCTACAGTAGAATTCACACTGGATCCAGACACTGTTGTGGAACCAAGGGCAGCTCAAACCGCTCTCTCTCCCTCCCTCTCTCTCTCTCTCTCTCTCTCTCTCTCTCTCTCTCTCTACTAGGTTCAATGTTTTCCCAAGCAATGAAGAAATGGGTGCAAGGAGAAACAGACGAGGTGAGCGTGTGAAATATTGCAACTGAAGCTTATTAAATGAAATAAAACTGAAAGAAGCCAGAAATTGTGATGGTTTAAAATGCAAATATTCCTGTAATTCTGCTTAAATATGACATAATTTGCACATTGTGTGTATATTGTTTAACGGTCATATTTGTATTTCTGTGACCACTCATTTTTAGGCTCAGGAGGAAATGGCCTGGAAGATCGCCAAGATGATAGTCAATGACGTCATGCAGCAGGGGCAGCAGGAGAGTCCGTTACCAACATCCAGTCAGGTACAATAAGGGTTGCACTGAGTTCTTTGTACAGCAGGGATTCATCGGATAATTTTATATGTATGGCGAAACCTCTTCACGTGGTCAAATTTGGCCACTCAATAATAAGTGAGTTTACACAAATGAACCGGTTCAAAAGTTTACACACGCTTGAATCTTAATACCGCGTGCTGTTTCTTGGACGACCGACGACCGTTTTTTACGTTCCGTGATAGTTGTTCCCAGTCCCACTGTTCTTCAGAAAAGTCCCTGCGCATTCTTTGGTTTTCCAGCATCTTCTGCATATTTGCCCCCCTTTTCCAACAGATTTTGAGATCTGACTTTTCACACTGAGGACAACTGACAGACACAACTATTACAAAAGGTGCAAACATTCACTGATGCTCAAGAAGGCACCACGATACAGTAAGAGCCAGGGGTGGGGTGTAAACTTTTGAACTGGATGATCAGTGTAAATTGTTATTTTGTTTTTGTTGTTTTTTTTTTTTTCCTTTAGTACTGCCTTCCAGAAGCGACATAAGATATTTACATGTTTCCCAGAAGGCAAAACTAAACAATCACTTAACCATGAATCTGTGCTGTCTTTTAGCTATGACTTTGTGCGCTGATGAAGAGGGAAGACTCGCTTCTGCTCTCAGCATCCCCGCTGCTGCCGTCAGAGCCACAAATCTGGAGAAAAAAAACTGCACACAGCGGTTCCCCAACGCCGAGTTATGTAATAATTAAGCTAAAACTAAAAAGTGCTGCAGTTCCACAACCTTCTCTGAAGTTGTGTGTGTGTGTGTGTGAGAGAGAGAGAGTGTGTGTGTCAGGAAGACGTGTATGTACACTTGGGGTCATGTGACCAACATTTCAAGCATTATGAAGGTTTTATTTTAACCTAAAAAGAGGAGCCCCCCCCCCGCAAAAAAAAAGCAAGCATGAATGGAACCAGTTGTACGAGAGAGACGGACTTCCAGAACAAAATCCCAAATGGACAATAGGGACAATGAGATGAAGACGGAGACAAAACGAGTTGTGCTGTTAACCATGCCAAGCGCATAAAAACCTGAACAAAGTCACTATAAAGCCCGGGTTACTCCACTCCCTTACCATTTCTTATCTTCCCTTATAAGCTTCTTTCCTCCATTTTTACGAGGACGGTCACAAAGAGCCGTGTCTCTTTCATTCTTTTAAAAAAAAAAATTATAGTTCAAAGAGTTCCCTGTGGTGGCTATGTACAGTTTTATTTGCAGGCGTGTACGCATCGCTGCGCCGTTAAATCGGACGACGACAGCAGGATTTTATCACCGAGTTTCCGAGAAGCTGAACGGACCAATACGTTGTTAAAGTTTAAATTGATTTAAACTGACGGTTTAAGCTGCGGTTTAAACTCCTCCCCTCCACGTCGACTCCAGAATCGGCTCTTTCTCTGTAGTCTTACTCCAACGTGGACAAGTACTAGTGTAATGTTAAACCCCACCCACATCTCCAGTCTATGATGATGTAGATTTCTGGTTTCGATTAATGTAACTTTTTTTTTTATGGTGAGTGTCTGTTTGTTTTTCTTTCTTTTCTTTCTTTCGGTTTTTTTTTTTTTTTTTTTTTTTTTTTTTAACGAGTTGTCAAATGTGTGTGTCTAAGCGAATTCCAGTGATGCCTGTTCTTTGGGAATAGCGTACTCTGAACACGCGACGATACTGCTTCGGACCTCGTCGAGATGTGGAGAAGAACCAGAAACAGATGGACTTTTGGTACTATGTACCATTATTATGTTTTCTGACATGTATGTGTAATCTATAATATATTTAAATTGTGTTTGATTTAAATACATATATTATTGAAACGTCGCTGTATTCTTTTATTGGTAAATCAGGTACTTTATTCGGAACACCCGTACCCTTGTACATTCATGCAGATATCCAGTCAGCCAATCATGTGGCGGCAGTGCACTGCATGAGATCATGCAGATACACATCAAGAGCTTCAGTTAATGTTCACATCGAGTATCATGTCAGTGACTTGGACAATTGAAGATTGGCGGGCCTTGGATGACAGGAGTGGAACCCATTCGGCTCAAGAGTTGACATGTGCTCTTTGAGACGCTTTTCTGCTCACCACGGTCGTAAACGGTGGTTATTCAGTCCCTCGAGGATTTTGCGGTCGCAGAAATTAATGCAAGATCAAAGAATTTTTCTCTAAATTACCATAGATTTGGGCCAAGATGCATCGTGTGATGTCATCACAGTGCTCCATGTGACGTCGGCTCGACGTGTGTTCAACCAAAGATCCCTTCAATTCATGTGCGTCAAACATGAGTACATCTAAAAGGTCTCGTTTACCAACAATCGTCACTGCAAAAGATTTCGTGCAGTCGCAATTTTGCCAATTCAAGCTAATTTTGAAAAAACAGTCGCAGCAAAATCGAGCATTTTTGGAAATCCTGTATGCACTGGTTATTTGAGTTACCTTTGCCTTCCTGTCAGCTTGAACCAGTCCATCCATTCCCCTCTGACCTCCCTCATCGACAAGGCGTTTCCACCCACAAAACTGCGACTTGCTGGATTTGTTGTTTGTTTTTTTTTTCACGCCATGACTGGTGGGTGTGTGTGTGTGTGTGTGTGTGAAATTCCCAGCAGACCAACGGTTTCTGAAACAACTGAACCATACTCAAACCATCTGGCACCAACAACCATACTACACTCAAAGTCACGAACACCTAATGTTTGAGTTGAACGTTAACTGATGTTCTTGAATTCTTCACTCTGCATGAGTGCAGATTGCAAACGCACTGCTGCCATTTGATTGGCTGATTGCACACATGAACAGGTGTACAATGTCAACTTCAGCTACATCACATTCACGAAGATGATATGTGGAAAAGAGTAAGGCAATCCACATGCATCATGGAAAGAAAAAACGGGAGTGCGTATGAATCTTCGTATCATCCTTACTGTGAAGATGAACGATAGAACAGAAAATGTCCAATAGAGGGCAGTAGCACCCTTTTCTATTGGAAATACTTCCCCCATCGCCTCCTGATTGAACGTATAAACAGCACTCAGAATTACCAACAGTTAACGACTCCTATTATTCTGCAGCTGCAATAATTAATTCTCACTGTCGTTGAAGACAAGAACAGAAACGCCATTTTGACATGTTGCACTCAAAATTTGCAGTGACGGCTTTATTATTTCTGTGTGCCAACAAGTTAAATTTAGAAACTTATATAATGAGAGGACAATATCATTGGCTGTGTCCCAAATCATACACTACAGTACTGGTTAAGCACATGTACTGCATTGATTCTCAAAGGGAAGGCTGGGTGTTGACATTTACACATTAACAGATAACAAGATTTGAAACAACAATGGATGCACAGTGGCAAGGAAAAACTCCCTGAGACGCCATGAGGAAGGAACCGGACTCATGTTCTTCCGTGTGACTCCTGATAGTTTGATAATCCCTCATTACCCTTGTACAAAAGTCAAACAGAACTAAATGTGTCGAAAGGGTGTTTATTAAGAGCGCTGGGGTGCGCACAGGACAGACTTTATGATTCCACCAGCAGTTCTTGGGTACACATGAAGGGTCCGGGTGAGATTATCCACTGATGCAAAGATGAGGGTATAAACTGGTTTTGTGGAGCGCAAACCTTTAGAGTGTCCATGTAGGAGCAGAAGAAAGCGCAGAAGCAGGGCATCATGATGAATCAGCCAGAGCAATCGAAGTGTATCAGGGATACATCACCAGTACTCAATACTCCTTGCCCTAATACAGGGGTTCTCAAACCTGTCCTGGAGGACTGCACATTTTGTCTGTCTCCCTTATCTGACACACCCAATCCAAGTCTTGCAGTCTGTACTAATGAGCTGACGAGTTGAATTAGGTGTGTTAGATAAGGGAGACCTCCAGGACAGGTTTGAGAAGCACTGCCCTAATAAATACTCGCATTTGACAGCAGACTCGTACCTTTGGTGTTTTGAAGCCCTATTTAGTGCGCTAGAATGCGGTTTGGAGGGTTGCCATTGAAAAGATCTTGAGGCGACGCCCACCGGCAGCTGACGCGCGTAAAGCAGCGCGCACACGCACGCACGCACGCACACGCACGCTCAGACGCATACGCGCGCCCTGGAGAGGCGCTCCGTAACCGTTCACTACTGTTTACGCCCCGTGTGACAGCTGGGCAGCTTTCAGAGCTCTGGAAAAGACCGATCTGTTTCAACTCGCGTTTGTGTTTTGAATCATGTGCACTAGCTGTGACTGACAGTGCGCGCGTCCTGCTGGAATACCGCGTCCTAGAAGTAGCGCATGCATGTTGGGATTTACTCCACTGACGTTTGCCTAAACTTCGTGGCGCGCACCTTGCACATCCGCGTCCTCTTTCTTTCTTTCTTTTTATCTTTTCTTTTTGACCGGATTAAAGGCTAATATTGGTTTCCAAAAGGTCTTTATGTTCGTTTCCACGTATAGCGCGCGCACTCCAGATGCATGTACTGTTTGACCGGGACAGGAAAGAAGCCGCGGTTGGCACCGGCACCATGTTCAGCTGTGTGGGCTGCTTCTGGCTGCTGCTGTCCGCCGCGCTCGTTGCGCTCTGCAGCTTCAGCTTCATCTCTCCAGCGTGGATCGTGAAGGAGCAGCAGCACGACAGGAGCGGCCACTCGGTCAGTTTCGGCCTGCTCTGGCACTGCTCCGAGTCTCTGGACCATATGTACACATGCTACGCGTTTGGCGGCATTGGGAGGTTTGCCGAGATTCCCTCCAGCTCCTGGCAGGTGATGATGAAACTACTACTTTTACTACTTCTACTACTACTTATACCACTATTACAACAACTACTACTACTACTACTAATAATAACATCAATAATAACAATCAAATTATTACATAATAACTTACATACTTAGTGGGCATACTTGTACTACTACTACTACTAATAATAATAAGAAGAAAATCAAAAAGCACCTTCAGTGCTTGGACCCCTAATAACAACAACAATAACAACTTACACGTAAGGGTGGGCAATATGACAAAAAAATTCAATCATGACGTTTGCCTCACACCTCCAGGTTTGGGGGTTTGAATCCCGCCTCCATCGTGCGTGCGATGAGCTTGCGTGTTCTCCCCGTGCTTCAGGGGTTTCTTCCGGGTACTCCGGTTTCCTCCAAAAGTACAAACACATGCGTTGTAGGCTGATTGGCGTCTTTAAATTGTCCGTAGTGTGTGTGATGGGTTGGCACCCCGTCCAGGGTGTCCCCCGCCTTGTGCCCCTAGTCCCCTGGGATAGGCTCCAGACTCCCCGCGACCCTGTGTAGGATAAGCGGTGCGGAAAATGAATGGATTTAGATCCTAATGAGCCAACCAAAAGCGACAGTGCGATGACCTCAAGAGGAAAGAACCCATCCCCTTCTGGGTGCCACCCGGCAGTGAGAATATAAATCATTACAGTATACAGGTGTAGAAGAGTAAAATCGATCAGTACCAAGTGTGATCAGTCTGAACAGACTGTGGATAAAGACTCCTGGGATGAGTGCAGGACAGTGTTGAAGAGTTGAATACAGCAGCAGCTCTTACATGCTGTACAAGTCAAGAGTATCCAGGTGAGATTATTCTCTGAAGCAAGGCTGAAACTTGCGCAGAAACTGTCTTGAGGACGTGCACATCTTGATAATGTTCTTGTGGGACCCTTTTTAGAGGAACGGAAGGGGAATCAGAAACGCACTCAACACATTATTGAGTTTTCACGTTGCAATAGTGTTTTGGTGGCTTTCCACTGATTTACTGATTTACCAGCACATTTTGGTGTAATACATCCTGAGCAAAAGCACCTTAGCGTTAATTGCTTTTATAGTACTTATATAAAATCAGACTGAGAGACGAGTCCGGTCGCCACACGACAAGTGTTGAGACTAAAGTTGAAACCAAACCTACAAACCCTACCGACTATACATCATCACTCATCACTGAGATGGTACCCTCAAGGGTAGATCGTTTGTATCTTTTATATATCATTCAGCAAGGAAAAAGATGTGTTTTGTGCCTTTTAAACTCATCTAAGAGATATAATTACACCCTAAGGAGTAATACTACCCTGTATACAATATAAAAGGATACACAGTACACTGATACAGTATAGCAGATTGTACGTCTCCTGAGAGTGAAGGATGACACAAAGTGAGGGTATTTAACAGGGAAAACGCAAGCTCAATACTTACTTTTGGTACAAAATAACATCCATTTTATTATTTTTACCTCTTAAAGTGAGTAACCACTGACATACTGTATAAAAGCACTGATACCTGACAATATTGGTGATATTAAGAAAAGTTGATACATTGCGATATTGATATAATATCTTTATGTCGGCCAGCCGTAATTGCACCGTTTATAAAAAGTGCAATATAAGAGTTACAAATATCCAAATAGTTAATAAAGCAGGCACAACAATGCTGTAACAATATAAACTAAAAGTAAAAAGTAAGCGAAAGGCACGTAAAGAGTTAAATGATGTGACCGGGCATGCTGTTATAGGAAAATAAACGATGTTTGATGCGGCCCTGCGCAAAGCAGCGTTCGTTACCACCCTGAGGTATTTTATTCCTCTGATACGACGACAATTTGGCAACATTTACAAATGATATTTATTAAAAGAACATTTTATTCCATGCTTTTTATCTGTTTATAGTTACAGTTAATGTTGTGGATCGTAAAGAAGACAGGTTCTTGTTATCATGTACGTAATAGCGGCTGTAAACAGTCGTTCCGTCACTATCTCTTAAAGTTAATGAGAGAAAAATAAAAAATCCATCCATCTACTATACCGCTTATCCTTTTCAGGAACCTGGAGCCTATCCCAGGGAACATCGGGCACAAGGCGGGGTACACCCTGGACAGGGTGCCAATCCATCGCAGGGCACAATCGCACATTCACACACCCATTCATACACTGCGGACACTTTGGATACGCCAATCAGCCTACCATGCATGTCTTTGGACTGGGGGAGGAAACCGGAGTACCCGGAGGAAACCCCCGCAGCACGGGGAGAACATGCAAACTCCGCACACACAGGAGGTGTGAGGCGAAAAGAAAAGTTAGAAAGTTCTGACAGTAGAGCCTCCTTTCAAATATGTTAAATGTTAAACGTCTCGGTACAGAAAGTTTCGCTTTTTCTTCCCTAATAACGCGCTATATAAACAATACTATAGCAATGATAACGTATTAGTAAGAGCTCATTAACTACCGTCAGAGCTGCTGTTATAGAAAAAACCTTCGGACCCATCTGAATCGGGAATTTAACGGCGCTGTGGTATAACAATATGTTGAATGGTAAAACAACAGTATGAATGGAGGCTCATATAAAAAGATAAAATGACCTAGCAAACATTTAGAGGCTTCCAAGTGGTTTGGAGATCCAGCATGTTGTGCAATGTGGGGTGCCAATGAATATTCATTAAAGTATTATGGTAATATTTTTTTTTAACCACTTGTATGATACTTCTACAGTTTCTCTACAGACTTATGATGCTAATATCTTGATGGCAGACGGAGAAAGTTTTTAATGAGGTACCAGGATAAACTCTGCACTGCTGGTGATAAGTCTGAACTGGTGATACGTTATAAACTGAGATGTGTTCTTTCCTAACACAGATCATTAGTTGCAAGTACTGGTCCTGTCTATCATTTGGGAATAGTTACCATGATGCATACTAACAATAAATAAATAAATAAATAAATAAACTTCCACAGTGCAACTGGATGGATTTAACAGTAAGTGATTTGGCAGTTTTGGCCAGAAGAGTCAACGTGCACATGTCATTTTCCCATGAACGTGGGGAGGTTGGTGTTTTTGTTGGTGTTAGAAATGTTTCTCTGTTGCTCTTAGTGGTTTCGTGTGGAAAGTGTGATGGTAGTGTGTGGGTTTCTTGTCTTCTGAGTTGAGTTTGTGGAAGAAAGTGGCTTCCTGGCTGTGTGGGAATCGTGTGGCACTCATTTCAGCTCCTCCCAGCCGTTGTTTCGTCCAGCTTCTTCTCTGGCCGGTCATGTTCTCGTGAGGCCATGAGGACAATTCTCCGAAGTCTGTTCACCACACAGGAATGAAAGAGGTGAAGATGGTTTTAGTGGTGAAGGTTGAGCCTGAGATCATATTACACTAGTTGAGAATTGACTCTAGGATTTTATTTCCTAGTTTTTAAATCTCGTCACGGTAGAGCTTTCCCAAGCTGTGTCTTGAGATCATCTAGCGCTAGCCTTCTCCACATTCCACATACGAAACATAAGATGGTTTTAACACTGCTCTTTTGTTTTTATGCACTAAAGATCTTGAACACATTTCCAGTAAACATTTGCCTGGCTCCATTTATTACTAATTAGTCATTTAAAAAAAAAAAAAAAACTCTTAAGAATGTTTTTTTTTTTTAAACTAGCTTGTTGTCATGAATTCCCCTCTCAGCATGTGGTGAGTGTTTCCCAGCGCAACGAATGGTTCTCTTGTTTGTTTGGTTTTGAGTTCATGTCATGTGCTTTTGTTTTTGCTATAGCCATGTGGCTTTATTTTGGCTTCAGTCCTGTTTTAGTCTTGTTACCCAAATGTGTGCACCTGTTCCGTGTTAAGCCCTTAATTAGTTTGTCCTTTTACATCTTGCTGTTTGTGTTTCATTTTTTTTTTTTGTCTCCATGTTTTCTGCTTTGATCCATGCTATGTACATTGATAATGATCTTCACGTTGCCCGTAATGAAAACTATTAAATTTTTTTTTTCTACACACTTTCATGATATATTGTTATATTTCATATTGTTATTTTCTTCTTGCTGTCACTACAGTTTTTGTTTCTGTAAACGTCTTCTTCTGCTTATTATTATTATTATTGGAAGACAAAAGATGATGGTCAGTCTGCTCTGTTACTCTTACCGCTCTTACTCTTATCTCCGGTTGACTGGTGTATGCAATAATGGAAAAATCACTTTATTGCTAAACACCTCTCAGGCTTTGTCTGCTCTTAATTTACTCTTTCTATGACGTAATGACAACAAAGTGGCGACCCAGTGGTTTGATTTGCCACAAAGCTGAAAGAGCTACTATATTTATACTGTACTTCTTCAATATCACAGACAGTTGTGGCTGCAGGAATGAAGCCAGCAGCCTGGAGGAACATATTTTGTTGTCGATTACTTTGTTTACAAGCTATGAGAGCAGTCTTTTATTTACTTATTTATTTATTTTTGTAATGCTGCAGGATATACGGACTCCTGCGCCAGTGTGGGTGTTTTGGGGGTTGACATTTGATGGGTTCTATTTTAAAATCCTATTGAAAGAAATGCATCTGGAAAATAAATAAATAAATAAATAAATAAACAGAACACATCTGTAATGTAGTTAATGGCTACTTTTTTTTTTTTTCTTTCTTTTTTTTTCCCCAGCAGAAGCCCACCTAAGCTCTTAGAAATAATGTGAAATGTGGTAGGATTATTTTTGCACCCTGTCTTAACTTAGAAGCAAACATTTCGACAAAAATGTCAAAATGCATTTGAATACAACGTGGAAGTTGCCACACTAGTGCAGCTTCAGACTTTTCCTACACTCAGCAAACATTTAAATGCAGCTCGCATCCCTTTCCTTGTCGTAGGCTGAGGACATCTGTAGGAGTGCACGCACATTTTTGGCTTTTCAAATGGGGGAAACTTCATGGCTTTGTTTGCAGTGTTCAAGCTCCTTCAGTATTAAAGAGTTTTAAATAGCATTTCAGTCACGGGCTGATGTTAGGGACGCACAATTAACTGTTTTATTCATGATCACTATTTTATAGCATGAACATCCATTGCCTAGTGCCTCGTAGTACACATTAGTGGTTTAGTTTTTCATCTGTATTAGATCTAATTGTATTTATAATAGCTTTTAAAACATGCACTTATTTACTGTGACTAAGGAGCATTAATATAGGTTTGTACTGTACTGTTTCTGTGGAGTAAAAAGCCACTTTTCTTTCGTTTAAAATGATGAAGTGCTGTAATACTACTTTGTTTGTTAACAAGTGGGATAAATAATTGCCTGGTTTTCTGTAGAGCCACGTTGTGATTTTATAGCGCTATACAAATAAAATGAAATTGAATTCAGTATTGTACAAAGCAGAAATGATTATATATATTTTTTGCCTTATTGTGCAGCCCTATATGGGGTCTAAAATGGTTGTTAAATGCGTTAAGACTGAGGAATATAGTTTATGTGCAGAATGTTGCTGTTGCTTGTGTCTAGTGCACTTGATACAAAATGAGTTTGTAATACAAGTATAGTAAGTAATAAGTAATTAATGCTAAATAGATTTTAAAAATTTTTTCGTTTGACTTCACGTGTGCCTTGTGTACATACAGTACTAACAATTAAGCGCTTTAACAGATGGAATAAATAAACACACACCTTTCATGATTCCACTGGCCGTCTACCGGTGTGAGTTATTTTACACAGCTGCCAATACTTAAATAGGCTTTTTTTTTTCTTCCCCCATTTACGTCTCTACCACAGAAAGCAGCTTCATTCTTAGTCCCCTCCATGGCATAAAAGCACTTTCTTCACTCAGAAAGCACCAGTAACCTCAGGAGTTATGACTTATGCATGAAGGCAAAAAAAAAAAAAAAAAAATGAAAAGAAAATTAACATTTGAAATTTATTAATAAATTGCTGTGCCATTCTTTTTGATTTGGTGGCATTTTTTTCCCCAAGACTGGATGAAGTGATGCTTGATGCTTTGGTCTTGAACGACTAATTAAGGAAAAGGACGAATTGGGTCGGAGATGTCGTTCTGATATTCAGTGATATTTTTGCATGCATAGCTGAGTGTGCTTGGCAGTTAGTGCTGGGATGCTAGTGCATTACTTATTAATGTGCATTGTTAGCATGGAGGAGTGAGTGCAACAGCTTCAATCTGTTTGATGTGGTTTTATTATTGAATCTAAAAGTGAAATTTCACACAAGGTGCCATTGCTGTAAATTGATTTCTAATAAATGAGGTGCAAGACGTGACTAGTCCTTCCGTCCGAAATCCTGAAACATTTTGTTCATTGGTTTGGTTTAAACACTTCTTAAGGCTTTGCACTAGATCTGGGTTGCAAGACTGTCAGTCCTGTACCAACAAGGGATACATATGTTGTCTTTTCTCTATACCACCAGACAACCAGACATTGTCCTTATGGAAGACCCCTCCCAAAACGGAAAAAAAAAAAATGCATAAATGAATGAAATCAGATGAAAATTTGGGAGGGAGATTTGACTTTTACACAGATGTTGCTTCCCTTTGGTCGATGCAATGCCCCCTACCACCTACTCCACCAGAAGCCATTAATAAAGGTGAGGGGGTCATTAATTTTTCATCAGGCTTGCTTTACAGCCTTCTGACACGACTCATTGGTGTGCAGATTATTCCAGTGATGCTCCTGACTCCCTGCATCGCACATACACACACACACACACACACACACACTTTGTGTTCCACAGTAATACCAGAGCATTGTGTCTTTGTGAAGATGACAGATGATCTGGACAGATTTCATATGTTGAGACTCAGGTGGCTTAAGCTCACTTATAATAGCTCAGCAGACCCTCTGCCAGGGGTGTTCAACAGGCAGGAAGTGGGCAGCTGTGGCCAAAAACAAGCTTAGCGGACCAACTAAGATGGATTTGGATAAACAGGATTGGAAATCGGTGACCATTTTACATTCTCATGTGGTCCTTCTTAACTCAAGTGAAGTTTCAGAGACAACCGAACTATTTGAACACCAAAAGGATCACAGGTGACTTTTGAGTATGGAAATTGCCATAGACTAGCAACTGCAAACATCTGAGCCAGATGTGCATTAATTCTAAGTATTTACTAAACAAATATTCACCATTTGTGGCATAGAAAATGAAAGTACACACATATACAGATTTTCACGATTTTATAATAGGCTATGGTATGAATGGTAGAGTAGGATAGTTTGATCAATCAATAGCCAGAAGTTATACCAGAAATTTGGATGTGAGAGTTTTGACCATAATTCCCACCTTCTGACTGGGAAAAACCATCCAAATGGGAATTATGAGCAGGAATCTGCCACATTAACAATGTTAACATTTGTGGTTGAAGTATTTAATTAAAGCTGATATTCCAAGAAGCATGCAAATGTAGGAAAGGCTATATTTGCCCAATAGTTATAGATTTCTCATATTTCTTGTATTGCTCTGAAGCAGTTCCCACAGTGATCAGTAATCCGAATGAATTCAATCTAGTAGACATTATAGTTGTATTATAATCACTCTGGCCATTGTCCTGGTTCCCTACTGGGTATCAATGTTCTACTTTAGACTGTCTGCCTTATCTGCTTTTCATAGTGTGTCATCTGAACTGCTATATAAAAAAACCCAAAAAACTGAGTTGTTAACAGTGTACGTGATTACACGGCGATGTAGTGACCCCCGAGCATGCTGGGTAGCACTCAGACACATCCATCCGGTACCATATGTGTATCCTTGTGTTCTCATGTGAATAGGATTGGGCCAGAAACTAAGTTGTTTGCGATTGGAAAAATGCGCCTGCTTAATGTAGTCTATTGTTATTGTCTTTTGGCGAAAATGGCAGATTCACAATACAGGGTGGGGCGTGGTGTAGAGTGGAAATCATTCAAGTACAATAGGTTCCTAATAGAACACGCATGCCTACGTGTGGTGCCAAGACAAAATTATTACATTTTGAACACATTATTGCATTTCTGTGCTGAGTTAGAAGAGACTCAAGGACACTTCAAGTTAGAGACTAAATTAAATGTAAAATATTTGACACTGACTGTGTGAATTGTGTACATGACAGGAAGTGAAAGAAGAATTTCTGGACCACTCTGGACTCTCTGGAATTTCTCCTTCTTACTCGGTCTCCGTTCTTCTTTCTTTCTTCGTTTTCTCAGGACTTTGACTATTTGGGATGCTGGGAGGTATGTGGTATCTCAAGGAGGCAGCTGTCACTTCCTCTATCTAAGCCTTTTAGGGGTTTTGCTTATGGAACCAGGCTATAATTTGTCCTTTCTCTCTTTCAAGCTCTTGCTTATTCTCTGAAGACATTATATAGGTCATCAGGTTGAGCAGTATACAATGCTTGGACCCCTTTTGCACTTATACATGCAATGAATAGGCTTGCAGATCGAAGCCACTCACGGCACAAAGCTTTTTTTTTTTTTTTTTTTTTTTTACCAAGGTAGATTTATAGCCTTTGAGTTGGAGATCTGCAGACTCTCTCTCGCCACACAATTTCATTCCCTTCAGTAATGTGTGCTGAATAGGATATATGTGCCTGATTGGCTAATGGAAAACCTCCACTGTTATCGTGTGATGGAGGGTGGGTGGTGTGCAGCGTGGTTCAGCCGTTTGCCCTGGGGATGGGGATTACTCAGAGCGAGAGAGGGAATTTGGAGGAAACAAAGTCTGACCTGATTCTTGTTGTCAGATCTTTTTTTTTTGTATGGATGGAGACCTCGCATGAAGTGATGATGACTACGATGTGAGCATAATCAGGGCTTATAGTGGAATTTGGAAAGTGGTGGAACTGCAGGAGGTTGCAGTTTTTAAGTTAGATCTCACGCCAGTGATCAGTGAGTTGACTTGCATTAACATTAGCGTAGAGCTATTCTGTGTAAATGATATTTTGGCATGCTAATATTAACCAAATCAATCGAGACATATCGATTGGGATAACACGGAGGGAAAATTAGACGTTGCAATAGAATACTGTTTGTGTTTATTTGCCAGGGTTTCAATTAATAGCTAGCAGTTTTCACATGTCTAGAATTAAATCTGTTTTTACGGGATCAGATGACACTGTGGATTAGCTAGCTAGCTAACCTAATCACCAAGCCAATAAGTTAGTTACAGGGACAAAGTGAAAGGTACAATCACATATTATTAGAAGTTTGGTTAGTTAACTTGAACAGCTAACTCAGTAGCCCCATTAAAATAAACGTGATTTGAAGTGATTTTGAGCATTTCTTAGCATTTATGCTAAATGGGAGACGTCTGTTAAAGATGATGCATGATTAGCTTGTAGCTTTTCCCGTAAAACATGATTTTGCATTTCGGTGATGCAGTGACTGTGAATTTGTTTCCTGCTGTCCATCACGCTGCAGGAACAAACAGATAACTCACATTTGTACCCTTTTCAAGTTACTAATTGTGCCAGAATGCCTCTCCGGATCATTCCCGATTGTTCCGGATCATTCCAGCTTACTTGAACGTAATTAACATGGATGTCTGGTGGGTGTGAAAACAAAATGAACATAAGGAGCAGAAAAGGAACCTGCAGGCGTGAGTTCGGCAGATGGATGCATCCAAAACTTCAATTACAGAGCGCACCAGCAGAATGAATGCTTAAACAAGAAGGATAAGACCTAATATTTTCTAGAACATTTTTTGACAGCTCGCCTTGTGGGAAATCAGGTCACAATGGCCTCCACCAAGAGATGCCGCCTTCTAAAGCAGGCTTTCCAACTGGCATTCGCAAGCAATGGGTTCTTAATTGAAAAGCAGGATTAGGAATGCAGACAGTGGGCCGTTGCGGTGCCAGCGAGAGGACATCAGGACACCAAGGGAGTGAGTTTGTTTTTCTGCAGCTCATCTCCATCAGTTTTAATGAATCGTTTTCTGGCAGTGCATTTATGTCGGTAATATGTAACTTTTATGAGAATGGCTTCGGAGCCCATAGGGAGAAGCAGGGCAGTGGAGGGAGCTCATCCGTATGCTTGTATTTCCCATAGCAATTCTGGACGTTGTTGTAATCCGTAATCTCATTTTAAACTCACATTTGTGAGATGGATGAATGGACAGTAGCAGTACACACGTAACAAAAAAAAGTGCTTATGCTGTTTTACCATGAACCTCAGGAGATATTAGCCTGCCATTGATAGAAATGAACCATATAGCTGTTAAAACCAAGGGGCGCTGTGCCATAATCTTGATATCATCAGTTGCAGAATTAGATATTTTACCGAATGTTTGCTTCCCTCTTGATAGCCAAGTAATAATATACTAACAATTACCTCTATCATACAATACAATTAACTCTACTATCAGCACTACTATCCATCAATTCCTTATCCTACACAGGGTCATGGGTGAGCCTGGGGCCTATCCCAAAGAACTCCAGGAACAAAGCAGGGGACACCCTGGATGGGGTGCCAACCAATCTCAGGGCACAGTTGCACATACTAAGGACAATTTAGAGATGTCAGTCATCCTATAACAAGCATGTCTTTGGACTGTGGGAGGAAACCGGACTACCCATGGGAAACCCCCAAAGGACGGGGAGAACATGCAAACTCTACACACGCAGGGCGGAAGCAAGATTCAAACCCCCAACCCCAGAGGTATGAGGCAACGTGCTAAACACCTAAGCCACCATGCCCCCTTATAAACACTACTATCTGTACAAGACAATCTTTTCACATTTGTGGTCTGTTGCTAGTTTCATGAACTCAAGCAAAACCCTGGCGAGTGAGGGGAAAGGAATGTTCCTGTCTATGTGATGTCGAGTGATGACAGACTACAATACCACCCTTTAAACCTCTGCTGTACCATCATTTGCCATCTGTTATATGAGAAGCTGTAAAAATGGAAAAAAGGTTACTTCTCTTAATGATACTGTTCCATCATAGACTGTCTTTCAAGGGTCCTCTGCGACACAAGGCTAACCAGGGAGGTCCCTGCCCGATTTTACACAGACAATCCAATCTGAGACCAATTTAGTCTGTGCGTTAGAGATGAACTGCTGCATTTGTCACACAGACTAAACTTGTTGCCCATGGGAATTTAGAGGCATTCCATTTGGCTTTATGTTGAAAGTTCTCAATCCCAAGTGCAGGTCCAGGTGCACTCCACATTTTTACCATCTTATGTTATTTTTTGAAACACATTTGACCAAGATGAGAATGGTTTTAATGAGTTTTTTCCCTCAGACCTGAGGTCATTTGAACTGAGAGTTTGGTACATTTGGTCGAATCTGAACGAAACGAGTCTCACGCTTGCTCACCTGAAAACGGTGGTCTGGGGTTCACTTCAGGTGAACTTAACTTGTCATGTGAGTACAGCAATGAGTTCACTAGGCATGTCTCTGGGCATTCTACTCAATTCCTCGTTTTGCCTGTCTAAAAATCGTTTTCAAGTCATTTTATCAAATGCTATGCAGCCAACATGGGGGCACCTGGCTTAGTGGTTAGAACATTTGCCTCACGCCTCCAGGGTTGCGGTTTGATTCCCGCACCATCTCCCCATGCTTCGGGGGTTTTCACCGGGTACTTCAGTTTCTTCCCCCAGTCCAAAGACATGCGTTGTAGGCTGATTGGCATTTACAAATTGTCCGTAGTGTCTGAATGTGTGTGTGATTGTGCCCTGCGATGGTTTGGCACCCCGTCCAGGATCCCCTGGGATAGGCTCCAGGCTCCCCTGTGACCCTATGTAGGATAAGCGGTACAGAAAATGGATGGATGCACCCAACACTTGACTGATTGACCCAAATGAACATCACTAGGGAAAGCAGTAGATGTTCCTCAAACAAGTCCAGAACTGATCCCACCCTGGGATCTCGAGGCTAGGCGAAAACACTCTTGCGAACACAGACATCAGCCAAAGTGCAGACTGGCATTGAGAACCACTGCTACATAGAGGTGTAATAGAGGTGGTGATGGAGGCTCGTACAAGAACACACTCTGTGACTCTGATTTACGAAAGATTTGTGGGAAAACCTAAAAAAAAATGCAAACTGGTATACAAAGGTTTGCATCTTTCACATAAGCAGATGTTTGACAAAAGCGATAGGTACAGGGTGGAGTCAATGCAAAATTGATTCATTTAGCACCCACAATGTGTGATTTACCACAGCCTGAGAGTCACTTAGTTGTAAATTATAATGACCACTACTAGGGAACAATGTTCACGAGAGAAAATGAGAAAGCATCTTGAAATTAGGACCTGCACAATAAAGGTAAAGTTGGTTTTATATTTGATATTCGCTGCACGTTTGCATCTTCAACACCAACAGCGTTCAAAGAGAGCTGGTGACTACCTTATGAACGGAGCACACACACGTTATTTTGCATTCATGGCAGCATCTCTCTGTCTTCAATCAGCGTAATGCTTAATGATTAAATTACGTATGTGTGAAGTTTCATCCGTGAACATAGGCTTTCGGGACACCTCCTTGTGTTGTGTCAAAACTCAGATACTGTTTCCTCCCCCTAATTAGCATACAATGTCATTTACAAGATTTTTATTTGTAAACCACTCGCAACCACAGAAGTACACTAATATTTTTATTTGTTGCTATTTTCACTATTGAAATTTTGCCAAATTATGGACATTTATGGAAATGTATTATACATCTAGAGTTGCAATCAAAATGATTCAACACCCATTACAAAATCAGGTTTATTGTCAAAATGTACAGACTTTCAGCTGTTTGCAATGAACAAATCAAATAAAAGCAATTGAAATAGTTAAGCACAAGGAATGCTTCAAGTGGTTTCCCCAAAGTCAACTGAAAATGCAACTTATAATGACTTCTCCAGTTTCAAAATTATTCAACGCCTTCATGGCAAGCATCTTTAGTACTTAGTAGAGCACCCTTTTGTTGTTATGACCTACTGCAAACTAGATGCATAGCTTCTAGAAGCGTTCCTGAGGAATCTTAGCCCATTCCTCATGAGCAATGGCCTCCAGTTCAGTAATATTCTTGCGTTTGTGTGCTGCAACTGCCTTCTTCAAATCCCAGAGATTTTCTATGGGGTCAGGTGACTGTGGTGAAGAATCTTCCAGGACTACTTCTGCAACCAAGCCTTGGTGGAATTTGAGGTATGCTTGGGATCATTGTCCTGTTGGAAGGTCCAATGACGCCCAAGTTTCAGCTTCCTCACAGATGTCATGTAGTTTTCTCCTAGGATTTCCTGATACTTCAATGGATCCATCTCGCCTTCCACACGCTGCAGGTTTTCAGTGCCAGAGGATGCAAAGCAGCCCCAGAGCATCACAAAGCCACCACCATGCTTGACTGTGGACAGAGTGTTCTTTCTTCATTCTTCTTCCTCCAGACATACCGCTGATCCATCGTGCTGAAAAGTTCTAGTTTTGTTTCATCGCTCCGCAGAACAGAATCCCGAAACTTTTTTAAGCTTATTTATATGATTTTGAGCGACTTTTCTTGTGCTTTTGGGTCAGTAGTGGTGTACGTCTTGGAGTTCTGGCATGGAAACCTGCGTTTAGTACGCACCTTACTGTGCTCACTGAAACCTCAGTGCCTGTTGCTACCAAGTCTTGCTGCAGGTCTTTTGTAGTCACTCGAGGGTTTTTCACAACCTGCCTTCTCAGAAATCTGCTTGCAGCCATTGATAGCTTCCTTTTTCTGCCCCGTCCAGGTATTTCATACATTTTCTACCCCTAGCCAGTTCAGGTATTTCATGTGTTCCAGCTCAAGCACACCTGGTGCAACTAATGAAGCCCTTGATTAATTGCATCATGTGTGCTTGAGACAACACCTGTTTTGCATATTTGTGCTGTAGTGAGGGATTCTATTCAGGGGGTTGAATAATTTTGAAACTGGAGAAGTCATTATAAGTTGTATTTTCAGTTGAATTTGGGGAAACCGCTTGAAGCATTCGTTGTGTTGAGCTATTTCAATTGCTTTTGTTTGATTTGTTCGTTGCAAACAGCTAAAAGTCTGTAAATTTGCAATGGGGGTTGAATTATTTTGGTTGCAACTGTATGGTATTTGTTGTCTTTAGATCATTATTAGGAGCATTCGAATATTTAACCATTTGAATGAAATATATGGCATTAAAAATTCCAAAATATTTCATTTTTCACATGCAGATTGCTGAAATGATGAAATAAACTGACAGGGCTGTTCTGCATGGAGAAGCCGCATATAAATCTGAAATGCACAGCAACGGATTTGTATGATCTATAAGCTAGTGGGAGGAAAGCTGCCGCTGTATCAGCAATATTTTTCTCAAAAATAATAAATAGCTTAGGTTTGGTGTTACTTGTCTGCAGAGTGCACTTGCAGAGTTACAGCAGGTTACGACAACGCCCACGGAGTATCAGCTTCCCATTGATTTTCCTCTGCCATGGTGACATTCAAGACCCTGTTAGCAGCACAAGCTTCCAGGGAGGAAAAAAACAACAACCCAACAACTTACGAAAAATAACAAGAAAAAAAAAAAGAGAGAAAGATGGAGAGCGTTTGTGGATTACTGACACTGAAAAAGTCCTGGAGGTAAAAGAACGGTCAGGACTAGAATGAGAAGACGATGACAAGAAGCAAGAGAATGGCAGATGGAGTGGAAGAGAGTGATTGAAGGAAAGAAGGAGCAGAGAGGGAATGCTGAGTTGCTTCTTTGGCTGCAGCCGCTGTCCATTCATTAAGCAGCTTGTCAGCTCATCTCGCACTGTGGATAGTTTATGTATTGATTGAACTGTAAGCCCAGAACCATTTTTTCCCCCCTTTAGCGCAACTTAGAATGATGCATAGCGCTTCTACCATAAACTATGGTAGTTTACACAGACACAGACAGGTAGAAGTAAAAATTCCCAGTAATGCCTCTTTAATTTTTTTGTGAGTGCTGGCCTGAGTTCAGGAAAGAACGTGACAATTGGAGTCATTTTTAATTCTACGCTTTTGAGTTCTTAAATCTGATTGGTCAGAAGGCTGCAAAGAGGTTGGCGAGGGAATGACTGTGTTTAAAGCTACTATGATGTACTGTAAGTGATAACAGGAAACTAATATAACCATAACTTCTTTTAAAAAAAGTAGAACACAACCATGTTGTTGATTATTTTCCTATAACAGTGCTTCCCCATTATGTTTGATTCCATAAATAACTGCATAATCATTTGCTCGGTATTCCAGTAGCACCTCTCTCACACAGCATTTTGACAGGATTTGTATTGTTGCAATACCCAGCATTCTTTGTGCAAATATAAATCATACGATTAGCAATACGCAATACAGCAATAAGTAATCCCAGTTTTCCCACCAGCGACGGGAAGATCGGATCATTTTACTGATCTTTGAATCTCGTTCAGCAAAATGAACGAATCTGTATTCAGGTCTTTTGGTTCATTTGAACGGAATTAAATTTATTTTCATTAGCCAAATTCCCCCAACACATCTGCTTACACAAACTTTAATCATATACCGAATATGGAAAAAAATGCAGTCAAGGACAAATTGTGGGAAACAGAAATTATTAATACACCACTCAACTGGGTCTTTCATTCTTTTGTCACGTGACAGCTGCATAATCTGAGGTTCTGAAAAGTCAAAAGAATGAACTAACTCTTTATTACCAGATTCTGTGTTCTGGAAAAGAACCATCATGGCAGAAATTCACAAATTTATAAATTATATATATATATATATATAAATAAGTAAATAAAAAAATAATTAACAAAAAAAAAAAAAGCTAAAATTTGAGACCAGAAATGCATCGTGTAACTGTAAGAGTAAAAATAAAACCATACTACCCGCTTGTTAGTAAGGAAGGTTGGGAATTCTGAACAAATTTCTGCATCCAATACAAAATATATGCGGCTGTCATGTCGCGTGACAAATGAACAAAAGACTCGGACCGGAGAAGGGACTTGGGTGCTGAACTAATCATTTCTGTTTCCTGTACAAAGCCTATGCGTCTGTCACGTTACAAAAGATTGAGCGACTCGGACCAGGAGACTCGGGAGGTGAATGAATAATTTCCGTTTCCTGTACAGAGCCTATGCGGTTTACAAACGAACGAAAGGATTTTGCGCATGCGCGGCCAACACAAAATGAACGAATCACTCTCTGAGGCAACTCCTTATTCCCGAGTCATATACAAGATTCGTTCAAAATGAACGAATCGTTCATGAACGACACATCACTATTTCCCATATGAAGCATCAGAGGCATCATTAAGACAAGTTCTGGACATGTCAGTCAATATAGCACGTCTTCACGGCAGAACATCTGATTACATGCCAGTCTATGTATTGGCACAATGTCAGCCCCAGTACTGATATTCAGCTCAATTGATTCTGACTGCAAGCTAAGATTTACAGTGTAGCATTTAACTCCGTCATAATGCTTGTGAAATAAGGCAGTCATTTTCTTTATCAAATATTACAATACAGTACAGGGGTGCAGCATACAAAGAGGAGAACGTTGCTGCTTTTTGATGTTTCACTGAATTAGCTTCCTAATGAGCTATGCTAGTCAAAGAAACTGTACTATACTATACTCACTGTACTATATTTGTGTATGTGATAATAAAGGCTCTTCTTCTTTTCTTCTTCTTCTTCTTCTACAAATAGTGATTAGCAGTGAAAGCAAAGGCTGCTAGTAAGCCGGAGACAAACTTACTAGCTAGCTAACCTTGCTATATCAAGCTAGTTACAAAAACACTTTCCCTTTCATTTAACAATCACTATGTAGTTATTTTAATGTGTAATACCATCTTATTACACATACATTTTTGTGTTTTGCTTTCCATGTAGTCAGAAAGTTGAAAAACGATACGAAACGAAACAATAGTGTCTGAACATGCCGCCCATTTTTCTTTTTCAAGTAGTGTGATCTGTACACTTTTCACAACTTTCTCTCTGTTTCTCATCATACAGCAGTTAGTAAGTGTGTATTTATGGGGGGTTTTTTTTCTGTTCTAGGTTCCAGTTTTATGTATTGTTTGTTTTAATTGAATATTCCAATAAAATTCCAATAAAATGTAAAAAATATAATTATTAAAATATAATAAATATTTTGTAAAGTCATGAAATTCCATGCTTAGAAATCAAACAAAATCATGCGTAGAGATGATGTATTTGTTTGTTTTAAAGCAGTGTGTAATGAGAGTAAATTCTAGCAAAACCGTGTGTATGTAATCATTTAAACACGATTCTTCTTATACCGTAGCGATTTGCCAAGAGTAAACGCATTTTATTTATTAAAGAATGACACCTCATACTTTTTTATCAGTTTAAAGTTACTTTAAATGTTGCGAAACACCCACGGAACAGGTTAGTTCCTGTTATCACTTATGTTATAGCAGCTATAAACAGTCGTTCCCTCACCAGCCTCAATGTTAATAAGGCCATAGTACTGAGAAACAGTAAAAATAGAAAACAGCCTTACTGTGGAATATTACAAAACCCTGACATTGGAGCCTCCTTTCAAACTTTACAGAAAGCTTCATCATAGAAACAAACATTTTTCCTTGTTTAATTACAATACAGTTGTTTTTTCCCCCTAAATCGGTTTATATTAGGTGGTGCATGTGCCATAAATGTTCTGTGAATAAGTTGTTACTATAGAACCAATAACTTATCAAAACGAATGAGCGCATTAATATAAACCTGTGATTTGCCTTTCAGCCAAAACTACTGTCAAACAAGTATCATGCATAGTATTATTTTACAAAGCGCTTGATGGCTCACGAAAGTCCACATTACATTGGTTTAGATGAGCTCTTACTGAAGTCAGGAAACTTTTTCAAATCTGTGTTAGTGGGTTGGCATTGCAATCGTTAAACATTTAAAACCCTGTCTCTGATGCTTACGCTTTACATAGCAGAACCACTGAGAGTTAATCGACTTGCTCAAGTGCTCTTTAACACTCCTAGGCTTTAAACGCAGAACTTTCTGGTCCACTGTGCAACACGCGTCAATTTTCACTGCATTAAATACGGATCAGTGGACTGGAATAAATGATGTGTGGACTCAAATGCAACTTCACATCCAGTGTTGACGAGCACCAGCACATTAGGGAGTGTTATTAGCTTCTATGATCTCACAAGGTCATGCACACTTGGCCCGAGTTTCTGTTAATCCTGCTGGTTTATGTTGCTGTATAATAAGTACAACTTGTAATTTGCCCTGCTGCATGCACTTGTTGTTATACAGATGTCACGTCCCTCACAATTGTAGCTCCAGGCCATAACTGAGGCTTTTTCACTTATTAAAAGTCACATTTTAAGAAAGAAATTCACTTGATGAAAAAGGCATTGTGCAGCGTTTTTTTTTTTTTTTTTTT
This sequence comes from Ictalurus furcatus, assembly GCF_023375685.1. Classification (NCBI taxonomy): domain Eukaryota; kingdom Metazoa; phylum Chordata; class Actinopteri; order Siluriformes; family Ictaluridae; genus Ictalurus; species Ictalurus furcatus. Next base: position 5,367,263 of record NC_071282.1, read on the forward strand.
TTTTTCTTGCTCTTGCATTATTTTTAATGAATGATGTGACTACTGAGAGAAAGCTCAAGGCTAGTTGAGATTCGGGAGATGCTGAGCGTCTTTTTCCTCCAGAGCAAGTCATTATTTTCACAATTTGCCTGATGCAACTTCAGCTCAGAGGACAGCAATTCAGTCCATAATGGTGTCCTAAATTGATAATCCAACTTCTTAGATGCACAGACCCATGTAGTGACGGACTCACCTTTAAAGCACACAAAACCAATTTCCTCTGCAGGGGAAGATGTTAATAGGTTCAGTTTTATTGTGCATTTATTTATATATATATATATATATATACTCATCAGGCATTATAGGAGAAGACTCAGGGCTGTTATCTTGGCAAAGTATTGCCAGTATTGACTAGTATCGACTAAGATGGTGCCAATAATTGTTGCACACCTATATTTAACAAAGATTTTTTTTTAAATAAACCTGTGTTTTGTTTGCAATTCTTTGATATCTATGAGAGCCGAGTATTTTTGTGAATTTTTTTTAACAAAAGATCAAAAGGTTAAATAATAAAGACAATTTTTCAGTCTTCTTTGCTCATATTTACCAAGGGTGCCAATATTACTAGAGGGCACTGTGCATATATGGTTTTATGCATACAGTATGTGTATATGTGTAGTGGTTTGGGAAATCTCATGGTATCTCACGGTGGCTGAATTCTGACAAAAAAAAGAAGCAAAAAACCACAAACCCCCACAATCCCCAACACAATCTAAATATATTTAGCAAAAAACAACGTTGTGACACGCCCTGTGTCCAGTGGCTCTGGTTGGAAGCAAGAGGGAGGCTGAAACAGAAGCTGGAACAAATTGAAACAAAGAAAAACTTAGTCAAAAGTCAAACACAAACACACTCCACATTCCTTAGAATGGCAAGACTTTGCGGGTTAACACAAGAATTTACCCTGTCTGCCCATCTCCTCATTAACTTGTGTCTGTCCATCTACTTATATACATTTGTGTCTGTCCATGTACTCATCAGACTGTCCATCTACTCATCTACTAGTCTTTCTGTGCTTCTACCTGTCTGTCTGTCCATCTACTCATCTACTTGTGTGTCTGTCCATTAACTCTTCTGTCTGTCCATCTACTCATCTACTTGTGTGTCTGTCCATTAACTCTTCTGTCTGTCCATCTACTCATCTACTTGTGTGTCTGTCCATTAACTCTTCTGTCTGTCCATCTACTCATCTATTTGTGTGTCTGTCCATCTACTCTTCTACCTGTCTGTCTGTCCATCTACTCATCTACTTGTGTGTCTGTCCATTAACTCTTCTGTCTGTCCATCTACTCATCTATTTGTGTGTCTGTCCATCTACTCATCTACTTGTGTGTCTGTCCATCTACTCATCTACTTGTGTGTCTGTCCATCTACTCATCTACTTGTGTGTCTGTCCATCTACTCATCTACTTGTGTGTCTGTCCATCTACTCATCTACGTGTGTGTCTGTCCATCTACTCATCTACGTGTGTGTCTGTCCATTAACTCTTCTGTCTGTCCATCTACTCATCTACGTGTGTGTCTGTCCATTAACTCTTCTATCTGTCCATCTACTCATCTACTTGCCTGTCTGTCCATCTACTCATCTACTTGTGTGTCTGTCCATTAACTCTTCTGTCTGTCCATCTACTCATCTACTTGTGTATCTGTCCATCTACTCATCTACGTGTGTGTCTGTCCATCTACTCATCTACATGTATGTCTGTCCATTAACTCTTCTGTCTGTCCATCTACTCATCTACGTGTGTGTCTGTCCATTAACTCTTCTGTCTGTCCATCTACTCATCTACGTGTGTGTCTGTCCATTAACTCTTCTGTCTGTCCATCTACTCATCTACGTGTGTGTCTGTCCATCTACTCATCTATGTGTGTGTCTGTCCATTAACTCTTCTGTCTGTCCATCTACTCATCTACGTGTGCGTCTGTCCATCTACTCATCTACGTGTGCGTCTGTCCATCTACTCATCTAGATGTGTGTCTGTCCATTAACTCTTCTATCTGTCCATCTACTCATCTACTTGCCTATCTGTCCATCTACTCGTCTGTCTTTCCATCATCTCATTGTCTTTCAATCTATAGACCGACAAGTCTATAAATTTATCCACTCATCTGTCTTTCAATCTACCCGTCTGTCTGTCCACCTGCCAACACAAATATTCTGCTTTAATGCCGTTGAGGATTGTTTACTTGGAGTTTTATCCCAAAGACTATAATTTACGCGCTACACTTTATGCATAAAAAACTCCAAACACCGTCGTTCCCTCTTTTTATTTCTCTTGATCTCTCTCTCACCCGGCGTGTGCTGCACTCTCTTTGAAAAAGCATGGGAGCGCTGCATTTATAATCTCTCTCATTACACGCCACTTATGTGTACACACACAGTTTATTAATGTCCCACACAGGTGCTGTTTTTTTCCTCGCGCTGTGTGATCTGTCATTTGTTTTCCCTCCACCACATGAATGAATCCTGTGCCGTTTTTCATTCGCCCCGTTGCGAGCGTGCAATTTCACTCGGAATACATTTCAATGCATTTATAGTCGTTTTGCTTGTAACCTCTCACAAATGGTTTGGACGAAAAAGCAATAGAGAACACGCATCTCAATAGAGAACACGAATCTGACACAAATAATCCTCGGTCCCATTTATGCAAGAGTCTTGCTCGGGTTGAGTCTTGATGTCATTATTAGCATGCATAGAAATTCCCCCCATTCCCCCAAACCTTTCAGTTTTATGTATCATACAGCTCACATCCAGAGTTCATAAAGGAGGGATTGGAAATGAAAAAAACTCCGAGAGTTCGTTTGTGTTTTCTTCTAGTCTTTTTTGCATCCTTATCTGCATGCTAGAGCGTCACAGAGTATCTCCATCCATTCAGTAGCATGTGAAACCTTTTTTATTTTGGTCATCACTGAGTTCTAACAGGAAGTAGACGTCTGTCCACAGGCTGGTTATCTTGATTATCCCACACTCACAATGTCCGGCTTAGTATCTCTCTATGAAACACAAAGGCCTGTCCTAAGGTTTACATACTGAAGTCTGCGGGGTTTTTTTTCTTTCTTTCTGTTTTTACGACTATTCTCTATGGCGTACGTTCATGTAACCTTTCCAGGGTCTTATTTTATTCATTTATATATGTATTTATTTTCCTTTGAAAGATTTTCCCGATGTGAGAAAATACGGAATTTGTTTCGATTGTAATTTTTGTAAGGATCCGTGGCTTGGACTAGGGGGACCGCTGGGGGTGGTGAGGGGTAATCCAGGGTCAGGTTTTTTTTTTTTTTGTTATGTTTCATGTGAAGAATCTGGGCAATCTGCATTTGACCTCCTTTATATAAAACCAATAAAAAACAATTGCTCATACACACGCACACACACACACAAAAAAACCCACGAAGGCCTTTCATTGTACAGAACATTTTCCTCAGGTTTATAAAAAATATGCCTTTATTATCAAGATCTTTCCAAGCTTTATACTAACACAGCTGAAAATGGCTTGTTTCACTGTTTTATTTTTATGACAATTAACGAAATGAATGACAAAGCTTCTGTTACGTAATTATTGAAAAGTGCCAGGCATTAACAACGTCGCAGTAGTAGCTAATTAGTAAATAAAATATTAGATCTAATTTAAATTACAGAAACAAATAGACTGTAGCACCATCATTTTAGAAAAAAAAAAAAAACCCCTAGCTTGAAACATGCCGCCAGTTTTGTGCTATTACTTTTAGTTTTCCCTTATTAATGCAGGTTTGGCATATTGTATATCATTTTATTATTTCATTATGCCGGTGTTTATGGTGTAGTGAGAATTATGCTTGTAGGCTCAGCATATTACAATACCAGTAACACTGACTTCCAGCTCATTTGCATTGGAGCATGGACAATATAATAACTTATACCACAGCACCGTTGAATTATTGAATCTGACTGGTCAGCAGTCAGAAGCTGCAAGGTATGTATTCTAATACGCCATTGTTTCTGTAGTAACAGCTCATTCACAGGGACTCACAATCGAATATTAAACACATTAAGAAACGAAACGTTCAAGTCTGTGAAAGTCTAGGCGAAATCTATTTATCGTTGATGGAAGGAGTCTCCAGTGTCAGCACTTTGCAACAGTTCCTTCGAGTTTTCCACCAAGTCTAAGAACAAAGGTCACGTGCGCTTTGTAGTTTCATACAGATTAATGAAGTGTACTGTAATTAGGATTAAGTGTAAAATCGCATTTTTAAAGCTGTGCAGCGTGTGAAATTGAATGACGTAAAAGCACTATGATTTGAATTGTACTACTCAAAAGTACTATTACGTTCAATAAACCTCAATACTGTTAAGAGAATAGTTTTGCACGTCTTCTTGGCAAGTGCATTAGAAGTGGGACTTTGGCTGTGTTTGAAAATAAGTCAAAAGTAGCTGACTTAAAGGCACTTAATATAAAATGTCAGGCAGGTCTTCAAAACTGAACCAGGCTTGTTATGTAACTTTTATGAAAGTATGGAGCGACAGATGAAGTGTGTTCTGTCAGTGTGAAAGTGTTGAGTGGAGGAAAATGCTTTTATAGCTGTGTTTCTAGTGAAATATGCCAGGATCAGAGTAACAGAGTGCGCTGTTGACCATTTGAGCTCTCTTATCCCCCACCCCCCCCCACATTTTTTTATTTGATCTCTATATCTCGTTCTATCCTGATTTAATAGCATCGTGAGAGCAAGGACTCAAATTTGGATTTCATATTGCACACAAGTGCAAATTATTATAGTCTAACACTCAATTGCGTATTCTTCATAAGCAATGTTGTTGTTTTTTTAGGTCATCTGTTCATTCTTCAGTGTTTAGGGACATCAGATTCATACAGGCTCGATCCTGTTTCTACTCCTTTTTGAAGAACGACCAAAAATAGCTTACTTCCACGCCGCTAATAACTCTACCTCCCGCGGTCATAGTCTCCTAAGAATCTTGCGTAACTCACGTGGAGTGTGTGTGTGTGTGTGTGTGTGTGCAGCTTCATCATGAACTAACTGATCCATCAGCTCGAGAACTGTGCTCCCCACCTGTAGTTATATAAATATACAGAGCAGGCAACATGGAAGACATGGGGAGCGTGCTATTTTCTGTTTTAACCTGTATTGTCCTGGATATGTTTTCCTTTGATTTGAGATACAGAACCTGAGTCAGAGATTGTTTCTGAATTATGATTGATTCCTTCTTTATCAGTACTGAACAACAGGACAAATTAAAGGCAAAAACATTCATTCATTTATAAATGTCTACTCAAGGTAAAATGTAAAGAATTTAGGAATGCTCCAACTTGCCAATAACATGCTGGTGAGTGGATTTTAGCTACTCTAAATTTCCCCTAGCTCTCCCACTGGGCAAGTAAAATTTCCAGCATGCTGCCCAATGTCATGTTTTGGTTGCCTGGGAACTGACTAGACTAACAAGTGATAGCTAACTTAACCCTTTCTAGCAGTACACTGGAGTTCCATCCTGACGGCGGAATGGAAATTGTCCTATTGGGCATAAACAAGTGAATTAGTTATTTGCCTCAAGTCTGTTATAAGTACAGTCAGGACACACAGGGTTTCTGTGTGTAGAGTTTCATGACTTTGGTGAGCAGGGTGATGGGAAATGGGGGGGTTGTGAACTCCCTGCTGGGCAAACAATTCACACCTCTCTATAATAACATTGGTACGGAGATCAAACTGACAGCACAACTGAAGCTTTTTTTGATAGTAAAACATTGTATACAACTGCCATGATAAAATTATAAAATTTGAATCTAGTAAGCTAGGTAAAAAAAATGAAATACTAATGAAAAAGTGCAAATTCTTAAAATCCAGAGTGTCTACTTTCATATGAGCCATTAAACACTACTGTGCAGTGTGACATCACAAGTAAATTCATTGCTGAGCACGAGCACCCCCAAAACAGGCACTTTTACACTCTGGTAGCGTACTCTATGGTGAGCTATTTAGCTAATTACTACAGACGAAGGGAAAAGAACGAGTTTAAGATTATTATCTTCTTCTAAGTTTCTAATTTAGCACATTGCGTTTGCGAGCTTGGTGAAAAGTCATCAAGTCTATGGTCCATATTTTGGCTATGAGGTGTTCTGCCTTCGCATCTCACATAAAATATATTATTCGAGGTTTGCTAGCTTCCTAATTTTCTCAACACAGCATAAGAAGAGTTATATGATGGTTTTGAATATTACTCTACTCCTGTTTACAGCATCAAAGAAAAAAAAAAAACAAGAAAGAGGAATTCTGATAATGAGGAATTTACCATAGATGTTCCACTTTCAATTATCTCCAATAGGACACCTTGACTTGCATGCTACCCCATGCGTAGAGTTGATATTTTTAATTTGAAGTTTCCCAGATGACTAAGTCTCATCTAGCCTGGAAGTTCGGTAAGAATCAGAAGCAAATGGCTTTTTTTGGCATCAACTCAAATATCACGCTACGGGAAGCCCTGGGTCCTTCATGCAGGAGCCCTGTGGTGCTCAGATGGCTGTGTTTTGATCTCTGAAGAAGGGAAAATGAGGGACTGGTCACACAACAGAATTTTTTTGCATAGTGGAAGTAACTCAAAGCTTTCTAGTACGGCGCTTTTGGCAGGTTTGCCTATCTCACGCTGATTATCACACGAGCGGCTTCTAGTGCCTTCAATCTCCTGTTGCCATACACCCACACTCTCATGAGACCGGTTGCGGTTTAAACTAAAAGGACATCGGTCAGGCAGAAAAGAGAACGCTAACTCAACGGCATGAGAAACAAAAGAAATAGAAAATCAGACGGACGTGAAAAGGAGCAACATTCCAAGAGAATCGGAAGTTCACCCCAAGTTCTTCATATCAGCTTCTACTGAGAAAATACGGCCAGGTAATAGATTCTTGTCGTGTTTTGATTAACTTTATACCACTGTATACGTTTACACAGATTAAAAGAAGCTGGGAGCGTTCCTGCCAGGCTCTTTAGCATGAGAAAACAGTGAACAAAAAGAGCCCGTTTAATGTTACCTAAACCAGACTCTGAATGGGAGGACTCTCCCTAACTGGGAATGTTATAAGAGACTCCTTATCCCTATAAAGGAATTTCAGTCCTGCCCAACATAAACATGGGAACCCAAATCTTGAATCTGCGTTCTTAGTCCCGGCAGCCATCACAGCCATCAGGATGAGGCAATTATCAAGTCACAGAATCTGTCAGGCGAATTGAAAAATGGCTCGGCTAATATCGGACATCAGTTTTCTACTGATGAGTCACTTACTGCTGTCGTAATTGCAGCAACATTTGGATTTAATGGTAATTATAGCTTTAGGATTACAAACTCTCTCTTTCTCTCTCTCTCTCTCTAGAATGGCTTAGATTGCTATATCATCTAAAGCCGAACACTGACATCTCTTTGGCTTTACCATGGTGTTATGATATTCCTAATCACAATACCATCCAATTTTTACCGTCCGTTGACATATCACTTGTATTAAAGCAGGGGTTGTCAACTGATGGGACCGTTGAATGGAATTCGACAGATTTTCCTTTTTATTTTCTTTTTCCTTTATTTCTTTTAGCAGAAGTCCGTGCCTGTAATGAAACGTGGCAGTATGAATCGCCACTACGAAACTAACCTGAACCAGTTCACATTGTCAGTGTACTGTATGTATAGCCATGACCTAATCACTAATGATTAAGCATTAAGTAACCGATAAGGCCACTCAATCATTTAATTGGTCCCATATCCAAACCTTTATAAGCAAGAAATTTTACGTATCTGGAACTACAAAAGAGGAAAACCTATGCTAGTTCAGCCCCCATAATAAAATGGGGCGGGAAATGTCAGTCAAATGATCTTTTTTCACACTTGCATGGTCAAACATTTTTTCTTACACGTGAAACTAGAGTGGGAAACTAGTACAAGTCCAATACTCGTTACTGGTATTGGGACCAGTACCAGCTTGGAACGCTATCAGATATGAAATATTGTCCGATCCAAACCTCCTGATACATTATATCTTGTTTGATGTAGTACAGATCTTGCATTGTACATTTATTTATTTATTTATGTTGCATGTGATGTTTTGTATAACTTGGGAACAGAAGTTTGGAGAAAGTCAGCCAGGTTACTAAAATGATTCCGGTGTCATGGATTCCCCTCTTCGCTTCACAATTTGTGTGCTCAAGTCTGTGTTGGTTGCTGTTTTGGTCCGCCTGTTATTTGACCCATGCTATGGACTTTGATGATGATTTGTGGAGAGCCCCAGATAAACGCTTGCGTCCTGCCTCAACTCGCTGCACATTAGAAGAAGAAGAAGCCTTTATTTGGCACATATACATTACAGCACAGAGAAATTCTTCTCTTCACATATCCCATCTTGTTAGGAAGTCGGGGTCAGAGCACAGGGTCAGCCAATGATACGGCACCCCTGGAGCACATAGAGTTAAAGGACTTGCTCAAGGGCCCAGCAATGGCAGCTTGCTGGTGCTGGCACTTGAACCCTAACCTCCTGGTCACTAATCCATAGTCTTAACTGTTGAGCCGCCACCACCACCACATTACAGCTGGTGTTGGATCAGTATCAGGTACTATACTCAATGCTCTGATATTTGGACCGTATTGGAAATGGGAGAAGTGGCATTGGTCATTTTCTGCATAGAACTATTAAAAGTTTTTTCAGACAACCCATTATGCGCAGGACAAACTGCTCTAGTACTTCTATCCATGAGAAAATTTATATATACAGTACATAGCAAAATTACGGGGGTGGATGGATAAACACTGTGTTTTATTCATATAATAGCACTTTATCACCAAACCACAGAACAAAAAAATTAAATTAAAACAACCACCTTTAAGAGGATCTTGTTTAGTGACTGTGTTTTAAAGAAAAGAAATGTACTCTGTTCATTAACACTGATTTGGCAGAGAAAACACAGCAGGATGAAAGTCCAGGATGAAAAAAAAAAGTGTGTGTGTGTGTATATATATATATATATGTACTGGCTCACTGCCACTTGTGCAGTGTTAATCCAGTTTTATTAAGCCCTCTTTTGGCACTAATGTTCTAACAGTGATTGGAAAGAGAGCGAGACAGAGAGCAGACGTGACAGGTATGGGCACTTACGGTGATTAGTATTTCTGCTGCCCTGAATAGAAGATGAGAGAGAGGTAGGAGCTTCAGAGGCAACGCAGGTTATAATGAGTGATGCTGCGTTAACTGATTACTTTTCCTCTGAACATTTTAATCACATCGACTGCAAAAGGGCTATTTCTTGGTTCTCTTTGTCTATCATTTGTCAAGTACATCATTGTCCAATGATACACTGTAATTACATAGTCCTGCTGTCCTGCAGTGTGTGTGTGTGTGTGTGTGTGTGTGTGTGTCCAGTTCAATACATCTGCGCTTCAATATTTCATAAGAAATGAGAGGCTGGCCAGTAGCTCCCAATCATCACTGCCCTTCTGTTCAGTGCAGCTAAACACACACACACACACACACACACGGATAGCATGTTCCGTTATATGAGAAAATACTTTACCATGGTAACAAGACAGATTCGACCCTGACTTTTTTCATCAGCCTGTAATTCTTGTTAATAAACATCTTTTCTCCATATATTGCACTGCACACTAACAACCATTAAAAAAACCCCTCACAGATGGGAAGACTGCTTTTCGTTACACGTATCTTAATCTGATGATTAACCATTTGAACCACAATCACACTAGCATGATAAGCTAAACTGAAATATCTCTTTTAGCAATATCTCTATTAAAATGAAATTATGCTGTAACTGTATACATGTAAAGTAACTATCGATGCATGGTGTCCTTTAATATAGACTCCAACATGGTGATTTTACAATATGGTAGCCTACATTCTAAATTGTTTCCTCCGATTCCCAGGGTGTATTTCGGCCACGCACCTTACTGAAGATAAATTAATGTAATGGTTGGCGAATTGCTGTGGTATAAGAGGACTAAAACACTTCAGGACGTGCTGTTATAGAAAAACATTAACTCGAAATGAATGAATGTATGTTGAGATGTAAAACTCCCAAACCACAGAGCGGCCTACAAACATGGCCGCCGACTACAATTCCCAAACCACAGAGCAGCCTACAAACATGGCTGCCGACTACAACTCCTAAACCAGAGAGAGCGGCCTACAAACATGGCCGCCGACTATAACTCCTAAACCACAGAGCGGCCTACAAACATGGCCGCCGACTACAACTCCCAAACCACAGAGCGGCCTACAAACATGGCCACTGACTACAACTCCCAAACCACAGAGCGGCCTACAAACATGGCCGCCGACTACAACTCCTAAACCAGAGAGAGCGGCCTACAAACATGGCCGCCGACTACAACTCCCAAACCACATAGCGGCCTACAAACATGGCCGCCGACTAAAACTCCCAAACCACAGAGCGGCCTACAAACATGGCCGCCGACTACAACTCCTAAACCAGAGAGAGAGGCCTACAAACATGGCCGCCGACTACAACTCCCAAACCACATAGCGGCCTACAAACATGGCCGCAGACTAAAACCAAACCACAGAGCGGCCTACAAACATGGCCGCCGACTACAACTCCCAAACCACAAAGCGGCCTACAAACATGGCCTCCGAATACAACTCCCAAACCACAGAGCGGCGTACAAACATGGCTGCCGACTTCAACTTCCAGGCCACAGACTGCCCAATGCTCAGCCATCACACCCTCTCTCACATTCACATTCACCCTTGTTCTGATTGCACAACAGCTGGACTCAATTACACAATCACAGCCACATGGCTTAAGGACTCTCAATTCACCTGCACATTGCGAAGCATACGCTCAGTGTCCCGAACCTGTCGATACCAAGACTTTTGATTCTCCGCTACAGTGTTTATGGTCACAACTAAATTTCTGGTTCCTGGTTCCCAGTATGCACAAGTATTGTTGTTTGTACATCGCCTTACTTCATTGAACTTTGTTAGCCTGTATTTTGAAAATGTATTAAACCGTCAGCAGCCTCCGCCGCCTGACACAGAGGCCATAATAAACCAAAAACTCTCATATTTGGTCATTAAAAATCCACAAGCAAAAACACGGCAGCAAAATATTAAATAGATCCCACTGAGCGAGAGAGATGTTACATTAGAGATAATAAGAAATTAATTAAACGTAACCGTTTCACATCATCGCAGTGTTTTGTTTTTTTTCTTAACCATCATCAATCTTGTAAAAAATAAATTCATTTCTGCCCTATGAACATGATTATCATAGTTTGTCCCGGGTCTGCCGACGTTCAAACTTTTCTGCAAAGTGAAAGATTATACAGTAGGTGCACTATGTTATTGTTCTTGTTAATAGGCATTCATTAGTGTTTCTTTTGCTTGGCACTACTCAGATAGGATCCGTTCCAACCTTTCATAGCCTACACACAAATAATTATGTTTCTTCGCTTGATTTATCTTAGAAGTATTTCTTTTTTATTTATTTATTTATCTTACATCTGCAGAGCCCAACATGTTCACATGCCATTGTGAATTATGAAATAGGAAGTCATGTGACAAGTTCAATCACTCACATTATCTGCAGCCCTGGGAGTGAATTGCTTTTTTTACACTCGCTGCAGTCCAATTCAATTAAATCGAACCTCAGACCACAGTTTTCTGCTGCACCAGATATCACTAACCTCCGGACCATACCCAGTTTTTAACACTCAACCAAAGAGACTGGGGTTGGGAATTATAGTGCAAGTGTCCAAAAACACTCAAAAAACCCACCCTTAGAAAGAGGCATACATTTTAAATGTCTATTCGTCAGCTGGGATTTGGAGTTACCTTTGGCCACACCCACTAAACGAACTGTCAACCAATATGGACTTAGCGCTCAGTATTAGATATTACTAGGTACTACAATACAATATAATATCATGTGATCACTAATAGAATCAGTAATGTTATTAGAAATATGATTCGCTTCTGTTACATGCACTCCGTTTCATATATTTTACACCCTGATTTCAACCCAGAATATTTTGCGTTTGAGTGAGCATTCGGCACCATTTGACCATGAGATTCATAGTGAAAAATGAAAATGCACCAGCGCTGATATTGTTGTTGATTGCATCGGCTGGTCTCTCCGCTGGAGTCGATTGTTCTGGCTCGACATTGACCTCGCTCTGAACTGAGGTTATCTGCTGTCGCTTTGAGAGGTATACATTGATATTGCGGTTGATTTGTGGTGCAGCTTCCATCTCCATCTCCCTTTCTCTCTCTCTCTCTCTCTCTTTCTGTGTCTCACATGTGCACACGAACACTCGTTCAAAGCTATATACGTCTGTGGGATAGCATATAAGAGGTGGAATAGAATGTAAAATTGACAGTATGATAAACAAACAACCCAATAGCCCAGTTTTTCCTGTATATCTATAGTGTATTTATTATTTATATAATATCTAAGAATAGTGTTCTTTGTTAGTTTAGTAAAACAATAGAAAAACAAAAAAAATGTGGTTCCTCTGCTCTTTACATCTTTTCAAAATCCTGTATTTAAAATACCCTCTATCTTGGAATATCCATCCATCCATCCATCCATTTTCTGTACCGCTTATCCTAAACAGGGTCGAGGCAGAGCCTGGAGCCTATCCCAGGGAACTCCAGGCATGAGGTGGGGGACACCCCTACCATCATAGGGCACAATCACACACACACACACAAACACACAATCACACACCCTTTCACACACTACGGACAATTTGGAAATTTATAAATCAGCCAACAGTGAATGTCTTTGGACTAGGGAGGAAACAAGAGTACCCAGAGGAAACCCACGAAGCACGGGAGAACACGCAGTCTCTACACACACTGGGCGGAGGCAGGATTCAAACCACTAAGCCACTGTGTCCCTGATCTATATATATATACACACAGACACACACACACAATGATCAGCCATAACATTAAAACCAACATTAAAACTTTGATTATCTAATTACAGTGCCACCTGTCAAGGGGTGGGGTATATTAGGCACCAAGTGAACAGTCAGTTCTCAAAGTTGATGTGTTGGAAGCAGGAAAAATGGGCAAGTGTAAGGATCTGAGCAACTTTGACAAGGGCCAAATTATGATGGCTAGACGACTGGGTCTTAGCATCGTCAAAATGGCAAGTCTTGTGGGGTGTTCCTGGTATGCAGTGGTTAGAACCTACCAGAAGTGGTTAATGATATGATGTGTAACTCTTTTAATCACTGTAATACTCAAATTTGACTAATTTACTAATTTCACAAGATGGTTTTGAGTTTTTCATTTTCCCACTGTTTACTCATTAAATAGTTCGGGGTTTGTTTTTTTTTTTGCAGATGTTGAATCAGAGTTGGAATCAGAGGCAGATGCGAGTGCAGCTGGTTTATCAAAGAAAACACAAATGAAACATACGAAATCAAAGCAAGAATCGTAAGCAAGAGCTAGGACATCACGGCATAAAACACAACAAATACTAAACAAGCCAACACGACAAAATAGTCTTACTAATTAAGCGAACGGCAAACAGGTGTGAGTCATTACAAGCCATGTGATAGCCATGTGATTTGAGAGACTGTTGAGAAATGGAGTCCTTGTTGGCCGTTTTGCATCCAAAACAGTTGTCATGAAGATATTGTGATATGATTTTCTGTGCCATATTACCCAGCCTTACATCACATCCCTGCTTCACTTCACATCCAGTATCACTACTCATCACACCTAAGCCACTCCTGCCACGGGCAGATAAACAATTAGCATCCGTTCATAACCCCTTTGTAAAGTGCTTGTGGTGTCAGAAGCTAATTTTCTGCTAAATTAGCCTCAGCTAGGAGAAACACACACATACAAACACATCGAGCTGACTGGTGGTACTAGTGGTGGTGTGCTATTGCATTTATCTCTCAGTCTTGTGTCCCTGTCTAATCTCTAATGATAATGACCGTGTTCAGCAATAATATCGAAGCAGTATGAAACATTATCGTTCATGATTTATGAACCGGGTTGGAAATAAACCCAAAAAAAAAAAAAAAAGCGAGCATCTTCTAGTCGTCAGCGGCTTTATTGGCCTCGTGAGCTTGAGGAAAGCTGAAAATGTCGGAATAATTAAAGAGGTCGATTGATTTTGGTGCAGTTTGTTGAGTCTCTGAAGACGGTGTGATTTAGTATCACGCTGTTACGTAGGCTGCAGCAGATCAGCTTCACTCCAGCCAACAGATTGCGTTTAATGTAGGGTCCAAGAGCTGATCTGTTCCTGATCCTTCATCTGTTATGGTTATTCCTTTGTACCACAGCAATTTTCAAGCGAACGTTTTTTTTTATTTATAAAAGAATGACATGTCTATGTACTTGTTTGTTTAGAGTTCCATTTCATGTTGTGGAGCATCCACGAAACAAATTAATAAGTTAATAAGACAAAACAAATGCAACCTGTCATGTTACCGATTAACCGAAAAGCCCTCTGTCCTCGGCAAGGCTATGTAAGATTTTCCTGTGTCACAAAACGTAAAGATGTTGCTTTACCTTTGACTGGGAAGTTTCATGTCGCTTTGGTCAGAGCGAGACGGCGGTGTAGCTTCTCTTAATTAACTACAAAAAAATACAGCAAGGTTTTTTTAAACTCCTACTTCTAGAAAAGCAAGAACACAGAACGCATGTCAGGTGTGTTTTGCTATTTAAAAAAAAAAATGTTTTTAATCAATTTATGAAGCCACTGTAAACTTTATTGTTGCATATTGTATCGCAATTGGACAATGATATCGTATTTTGTGAAGGTAATTCGCTTGTTTTATTGCAAATAAAAAAACCCCTGACATTAAGTTGCTGTATAATCCAAACACATAATAACTGAAATCGGCTTCTGAGACGAGTAAACATTCGATTTCAACAAATTTACCGTCAACTACAGACTCGGAAACTCGGAATTCAAAGAAAATCCAGAGTTACCCGCTCGTAATTACGACTTTGTGGTGGCGTTCGTGTGCGGTCGACTCGTAAATACGATCTTTCCGACATGGCTCGAACGCACCATTAGCGCTCCCTCCAAAAATGCTAAATATCCTTCACCATATTGACAAATACGAACTTCTTCTGACCAATCAGATGCAAGAATTCCACAGCACCGTGTATAACCATTGCAATCAGCTGGTAGTTCATTTTCGACAACACATTATTATTATTATTATTATTATTTAAAAGTTGTTAGCTGTACCAGAAACCACTATATGAACTTAACAAAATGACACTTCACAAGCACGATGTTTATTAATAATATTAATAAAAATGAAAAACGTTAAGTTGATAATGTATAACCGTCACGTTTTGCTTTGTGTAGTACGCTTAATTCTTACTACATCTTTTATATTATTCCTTATAATATAGCTACTATATTGCGTGTTAAGTTATATTTTTCCATGCTGTGCAAATGTCTTAGCACTCTATTTTTTACGTATTTTTAAAAAAAAATGGTTTTCTGGCACAAGTGTGTCAACAGAAAAAATCAATTAAAACTTTCTGGATATAAAAAAAAAATAAATAAAAATACAAGTTAGAGAATTTCATCCAAACAACCTAGTAATAGTAAAAGCACGTGACCACTTATCAGATGGAAACACGTGAGAGGAAGCACACAATTTAAAATGGCAGATATGAATTCGGTTCATGTTTACTGTTTTGTATTATGAATTTTATTATATTAAACAATGTTTGTATTTATTTTTTGGAAAGCTTTACAGAAGTTTACATACATTATAATGAGATCTAATATTATTGGACATTAACATTAAATGATATCATATGTATAGATTCTTATTATAATTTTTCAGTCTGAAAGAATAACATTCTACGTATCAGTTTGTATTACGTTCCACAACTACTAAAAACGGGAAATTTGCGGCAGCGGAAACTCGGGCGTTTCGATCTTACTCTACGTCGTGATGTTATGATCATTTCCCTCGTCGTCACAGCTAACTGCAACGTACTGCGGCGCGATATAATATCCCATCTATTTTGTGATCTCGCGTGCCGTGATATATATGCGTGTGTATTCTATGTAAAGAAGCGCTGAAGCGTCTGTGAAGCAGGAGAGATCCGAAAATGGTGTCAAGATTGCAAGCCATTTCTCCTAATATATGAGTCCCATTTGGAAGGGAATGGCTCCTTACAGTAGGAAATATGTTGAACCGGGCACGTCTGCTGGGTCTATCTTCCCATATTACTTTGCGTAATGTTTTTGGAATGGGCGCACGCCGTTATTGTCGAGCACTTCATTTCATTCTTCAATGGCGCCGTCAACCGTTGGAGTGTAATTATTAGAAACATTACAGCTGTTGTTTCAGATACAGATGTGCATGTCTTTGTCTTTGACACTTCCTTTGTTACGAGGCCTCGCTTCAGAGTACCCCGCCCGCCCCCCCCACCTCAACACACACACACACACACACACACAACGTAATGTTTATCATTATTGCTTTCATCATTACCACCAAACCACAGGGGCTGTGAAGCAGGTGTTAGTTGTGGGGTTAGTTGTGTTTCTCTCATTAGACACTCTTAATCACCTCAGGGCCCTGCTTTACACTCGGCGTGTGTGTGTGTGTGTTCATTTCTTATCAGATTTTACTTTTTGTATGCCACTGTGTGTGTGTGTTGTAAGTTTTATATGGTCGTATATGTGTGTTTCACTGTATTACATACATTAAGCTATGATTTATGTTCCCTGACTGACAAACATGTGATTATCTGGGCAAGGCACAGGAAGAACAGTATCAAAAACCTGGGAATAATGAAGAAGCTTAGGGATCACGTTGCCGGATAAGGAAGAACACTATCAGCTCAAGCGACCACATTCTAACAGCACGTCATCTCTCTCTCTCTCTCTCTCTCTCTCTCTCTCTCTCTTCCTGCTGCCTAAACATCAAACTCCTCTCTGTTTTCATGGTTGTACTAATTTTGGGTTTGTTTGTCTGCCTGCACGAGGATGCCTAATTTAGTGGTAGGTGGTACGCCGGTAGAAATGTTCACACACCCCTTCTGCTAAAAAGACAGATGTTCAGCCACCATGCGCTTAAACCCAGCAGTCTTGGTTGACAAAAAGTAAAATAGAGACAGAAAGTTGGCTCGGAAAGAATATCGTGTCCTCAGTGGTGTAGAATCAGTGATTTTATAAGGCCCTGTTAATAGTATACTAACAACATGAACTTTATTGTTCACTATAATTTTAATTTATTTTTTTGTTTTGTTTTTTTGTGGTGAACGTTTTCTATGGATAGTTTGTGTGCAGTTTACACGGTTTACTGAAATAAAGTCTAAAAAGTTGTGATTAATACAAAGAGCGCTCTTTCAGTAGTCATTCTTAGGTTGAATTTGCACAATGTATATAATTAACTCTTTTTACCAGCTGAAATTCCAAAAAATGGGATTTCCACCTGTTTTGGGGAGCCTGTGTTCAGCACGGAATTAATTTGTGATGTCACACTCCACAGTAATTGTGGTTAATGGCTCATATGATAGTAGACTAAGTTTTTTTTAAATTTTTTTTTTACCTAGCCTAGTATGTTTAAATGTTATCATTTTTATAGTTTACCCTCCAGTGGACTCACACCCCTCCACTTTCCCATCTCCCTGCACAGCGGGAGCTAAACACAGAGCCACGATACTCTACACGCAGAAACCCAACAGTGTCCTGACTAATCATATAACAGCTAAAATAAATCATTTGTTTATAGTGAATGAAAATGTCTGATAAGCTGATTTCCATTCCAAACACGATGCGGCTCGCTGTTATAGGAAATTAATCAATAATCAGGGTTATATATATATATATATATATATATATACATATTCATTTTCAATGAGAGCTGGTGACTTCCAGAAACATGAACGACAGCGAGTGTTGGTGACTAGATGTGGGCGTGTCCAGTGACACAAGAAAGTTGAGAAAAGTTCAACTTTATGCAAATTTGGAGCGACTTTGTGCAGCAACTACCAATGGGAGTGAAGACAGTCGGGCGCACGTGATCCACAATCCGCCATGCTGCCTGCGAGGCTGAATTGTTTCGTGGACCCAGACAGTCCGGCGCTTGCGCTTTCACCACAGATAGATAGTCGCAATGGCAAAGACCACACGCTGCTTCTCATTCGTTTTGTAGGATATGATGCATATATACACTGGTGAATTTTATATACAAACACTGTCCCTCCAGAATGTTTCATTTTAGTTGTCAAAAGTGGAATGCTAGTTCTGCACCCAGTAGTAGGAACGCCTACTGGCGACTTCGTAGTACAGCGCCGTAGCTTTACTGTTGATGTCAGGTATCTCATTTTGATGAAATTGCTGACCCTCAGAAGGCAGTTTGATTGGACTACGTAGAAACCAGAATAGGATGCTATCTCATGTCACCTGTCTCATGATGTCTATAGTCAAACGAATAAAATTGCACTCGATTAATAATGATAGGACTGTGACTTTCCAGTAACATTATAATTATACTACACACTAAGGGAGCTATGCACAGAAGAATAAAGTCATAGGTCAAGCCAAGACATAGACATGTGACGAAATATGTATCTGGGAGTTGAAATATTGTGCTTGTCGGAACAGCGTGCAGCATAAAAGACAGTACAGTGTCGAGGTAAAGTGATGCAAGTCAAGAGTCATGTACAGCACTACCTTGCAAAGTACAGTAATTACAGAGAACAGCCTCAATAAATACACACTACTGTACAAACAGCAGTACGTATAAGCATGCAGACTGCCCGTGTGCAAATTACATGCTTAAATTATAAGCATCATCGTAAAAACATGAAGCACATATAAAGTATATAGATATAAGGATGACATCAGGAAGAACATTTATGAGGGGTAAAGGAGGTCAGCCCAGAAAGATATATGCAATAAAAGTGCTAGTGCGGATAATGTGGGTATTTTTTCCAGACAGCAGGGGGGCCGAGCCTGTGTGCCGGTGACTGGGTTCATCCACAATGCTAGAGGCCTTCTGGATGCAGCATTTGTGTTAAATGGAAGCGGGGAAAAAAAACAAGCCCCCAATAAAGTTCTCAGCCATTTTCAATTTCTACTCCAAGGCCAGCTGCATCTCCCATACCAGACAATGATCCAGCTGGTCAGGACTCGCTCTATAGTACCACTGGAACACTAATAATAATAATAATAATGATAATAATAATGTAATGTAGCCATACTGCAAGGTAATGATGCAAAAATAATGCAGTGCACCACACTTAGGGTTTGTATTGTGTTGTGCTTGCAGACGAGCGCTGTGCTGTGCTCCGGAGGTTGCGCGCTCTTGGCTGTCAGCTCGCTGCTGGCCATCATCACCATCTTCTTGCCCGGTGGAAACTGCGAGAGGAAGATCTGCACACTGGCTGGATACATGCAGATGGCTGCAGGTTAGTACACAGACACCTCCTCTTTACTCCGCTAGCTGTATACAACAGGGATATATCGGAACTTTTTTATAGCTAACAGAGACTAATTAGCATTATGCAAATCAGATAGTTTTGGAGGGTTATTTGTAGCATTATGACCTGATAAGGACTGGACAGATTTTTTATTAGTCGTGGGCAACAACTGCTTTGTGAATGCAAATTTATACTTCATAGCGTAACAGTCTTTTAGCAATCTGTGCTCCGTGCAACACGCACATGGTGCTGTCAGCTCTTTTCAGGGGAAAGTAGGTAATGCATGCGCAAAAAGTCGCTAGAAGTTGCCAGATGTTGTCATAGACTAATATGAATATTCATTGAATCAGCATGATCATTTGCATATCAAAAAAGTGTTGCGTGAAGAAGGATTTCCTGAAGACGAAATAATGGATTATAACTTACAAACTATCCTTTGATGTATTTACATGATACTGAAATTTCTATAAAGAATGCAGACAAAGTGAAATAGTAGTAGTAAGGAGTTGGACATGAGTGAAATGGCCATGGATGGAATAACTCGCTATAACAAACTATAAAAACGGACAGGGAGGAGGCGGGAACCGGCTGAACATCAGCGTAAAAAGTTTAATCATGAACCAAACTCAAACTTAACCGAAAACACATAAATGAAACACAAAGCGCATGTGTGTCTCTCTCGCTCTCTCCCCCTCTGGCATTTCCACCCACTCCTTTATCTCTCTCTCCCACTGATCTCTCCCACACTCCTCCGCGGCCAGATTCGGGTTTCCGGCCTGACGTACAACCCCCCCCCACCCTTTTGGGAGGGTCCGTCCTTTGGCCAGCCGGCGCCGCGTCCTGGGAGCGAGGATGAGGAGAGGCGAGGAGAGGAAGAGGGGAGAAAGAAGGCGTGAGCAGGAGAGACAGCAAGAGAGAGAGAGAGAGGAGAGAGAGAAAAAATACTGGTTCTCCAGTCCCCAGACACGCTGTCATCTGGTCCTCAGCCAGCTGGGAAGTGATCCTCCACGATATTGGGCGATGGCACTGGACTCCCTCCTCCTCGTCATGCTCACTTTTTTATTACTTGTACATTTTGTCAAGAAGAGACTTTAAAACCATGAACAAAGTACTGCACTGGTGGGACAAACAATGGTGATCAGTGATTGGTTGTAGAGAACAATGGTACTCAGTGTTTGGTCCTTGGAAACAATGGTGATCAGTGGTTGATTGTAGGAAAACAATGATGATCAGTGATTGGTCATTGGGAAGCAATGATGATCAGTAATTGGTCATTGGGAAACAATGATGATCAATAATTGGTCATTGGGAAGCAATGACCAGTGGTTGGTTGTAGGGAAACAATGGTGATCAGTGATTGGTCACTGGAAGCAATGGTGTTCAGTGATTGGTCTTTGAGAACAAGGTTTATTAGAGATTGGATGTTGGGATCAGTAATTACTGGTTGGGAACAATGGTGATCAACGATTGGTCTTTGGGAGCAATATTAATTAGTGATTGGTTATTGGGAACGTAGGCCTTTTTTGAACTGAGATTGCAGTTGAGTCAGGTCACTGGTGGTGAGTCGACTGAACCCGCTGTCTCAACTCATATAACCAGCAGCTATGATGTGAGCCGAAGAGCCATATCGAGTGCAGAACCTTCTCTAACATCTGCTCAAGAAGTTACTCGACTTATTGAAATAAAATGTTTGCAATAAAGTCATTGAAGAGGTCTGTCATCTAGTCACTAAGGTGCCAATACTGCACACACAAAACTGTAGACACAATAGTGGTTTGTGACATTTGTGACATTTAGCATTGATTTATAAAGTTGAAAAATTATTCATTGATTTAGAAACACTTAAAATATGCTGTAATATATGCCAAATTCAATCAGAGAAATGGTCTGGTATTGGACAGTAAGACACTTTTCAACATCACAAGTGGAAAAAACCAACACAGTCCCCCAATCCAGAATTCTAGCTTTTGCCACAGAGTTTGACACGTACTGGCTCCTTTCACAGGAAAAGATGTTTGATTTGCTTTTAAAGATGTTATGTCATGATTTTTTTTTTTTTTGCACTTTTTAGTTCCCACTTGGTCAAGAAAGTTTAAGTGAACAGGAGTGTCTGAGACTGAGACAAGAAATAACATACCACTGAAATATGGGTAGATTGGTTGTTTTTGCTTTTATTTCACACACTCTGAGGCTGATACTACCTCCAGCCAGCATTCTCTGATTGAATCACAATGTTCCCCTTTCAGTTGTCCAACACAGGGTTGTAATATGATTAGACATGATGTTCTGAACTGAAGCCCTGATCTAGCTTGTTTTTCAGCACTCTGAAAACAACAAAGACTTTGGCAAATAAACGATGCCATTACCAATCCAAGCACAGCATCTTGCACAAATAAACAAGGGCTTGGGATGAGTATCCCAGCCATTTCACCACCAAAGCACTTTATTTAGTCTTTGTAAATATCATTCTGACATGCAGAACTCAGCACGGAGTTCAACTGAAAAGACGATACGCAGCACTCAACAAAGAGTGAAATTATTAAATAAAGGCTGAAATAGTGGCCGTTGATGACTGTTGCCAGGAGACGAACGTTTGTGACACATCGAGATGAAGCGGCAAGAGCTCAAATGGCTAATGTAAAAAAAGACAATTATGGACCCTTAGAATAGATCACAGGTTCACGGGTCAGAACGGGGCTTATTGAGGCGACAGCCTTCATTTAAGAGGCAGCTGGACTCAAACACCCACGCAATCATCTCTAAATTTTATAACCATGATAATAAAGGCCAGTCTTTAGCCCCTCTTGTTTATATGTGACTCATCTATACAGGACATTCTAATGGAAATTCAAGTGCAAAGGATTTAAAAGTGCCTGCACTGTATACTGTTTAGAGTTTCGATTTAAACGCCTGCTGTTCCGGCTATTCTCTGGCTGATAGCCATTACAGTGCCACTGTAGATCATGTTAACAACAGGGAGTAGGTACTCCCTCCTGATCTATTTCCTGGAGCTAATTAGAAAATAATGATATTGCTGTAAAACTATTATAATTAAAAAAAAAAAAAAAAAAAAGAAGGAAGGAAAAAAAAGTGCCCGCATCTGGCTGGGGGTATCGATGATAGAACAGCACTGTAGTTCATTGATATCCAGTGATTCAAGGGTAAAAGAGGCAATTGAAATCAATCTTAGCCTTGCATAGGCACCAAACAGAGGACCTTTCACTGACGGAAAACCATCCAAACTCATACAATACACTTCCAAATACGAGCAATCCTTAACGTTGTGTGTAAAAGGCTGAATTAAACCGAAATCCCTGTCAGCTTTACAAAAGTTTGCATTTTCGCCATACTCTCACGTACATGTTGATAAATTACCAAGTACATTCAGGGCACAGCTGATCTGCATTTAGCGACGCCCACAAAACTCCATAAAAGGCAAAGCTCACAGCGAGCTGAAAACATTCAAATGACGACCAAACTTCATGCCTCCTAGGTAAGGCATTGCGCTAAATCCTCCACTAATTCAGCTTAGCTACTGCATTGCATTGGCTACTCTAGACACACGCTAATTATTTTGCTCGAATTGAATACCTAGACTTATTTGTCTTAATGTATGGATTTCGGGGGTTTTTTTCGAGTCATAAAAATGACCCAGTTTCACAACAATTTCGTTAAATTCATGTGTAAAATCGCAGAAAATAAGCTTTTTAATCTTAACAAAGTAATCTGTCTATAAAATTGCAGTAACTCATGTTAATTATATGATTTGAAACCAATCAGTTGAAGTCCACATTACTGAGTCTCCTTATTTCCATATATATCCCCTGAGCTCTTGTAGGATACAAACTTTTCCCCTCTGGGCGAACTGGATTTTAATTTCTTGAGTACATGCTCCTATGAACAGTTTAGAAGTAAATGAATTCATATACAGTTTGATAAATAAGTCCATTGTTGCCTGGATAATGTCTTTTCACCATCGTTAGATAAAATTTGGAAATGTACGTCTCAGTGTGTCTTTTCTGCTGCGTTGATGCACTGAGCGAAAAGTGGGTGTTAAATAATTCAGCCTTTGTTTTGCTTACTCTAAAATATTTCCCACTATGCTTTTGGGTTCTGAGTAAAGCACAGCTTATTTCTTTTTCTTGTCTATTCTTTTTTTTTTTTGGTAGATGAAGGACAACTAAGGAGTTAGCTGGTGGATTGTTTCTATACTTTCTGTACTGTATTGATTGGCTAGTTTCTCCAGCTGCCTCACTGTATCCTTAGGGAGTCTCTCACATTTCATTCTGATACCCAGTCCAGTAACTCATATCATTGTTAAAAATCAATGACTTTTGGTCATTGAAGTAACGCGTATGCCATTGTTTTGGAAGCTGATGAAAAACTGATGCCATGTGGATAAGCGGC
Source organism: Ictalurus furcatus (assembly GCF_023375685.1). Lineage (NCBI taxonomy): Eukaryota > Metazoa > Chordata > Actinopteri > Siluriformes > Ictaluridae > Ictalurus > Ictalurus furcatus. The sequence goes on from NC_071282.1 coordinate 5,391,139, forward strand.
AAAATGTCCCGACAAAGGATGATTGAGAACCTTTCTAGATGATTCAGGCGAGACAATCCGACTCTCTAACTGATCCCCCCCACTGATTTCATCCTGCACACAACAATGAATGAGAGCAGTCTTTCTATAACACCTCACTGTCGGTTCCCTTCGTAGGTGTCACTTTTATCAATATTGGTGCTTTTTTGCATCCAAAATGACAAGCGCAAGTATTTTACTTCTATTTTTTTTTCCCCCAGCATGACTGCAGTGCAGATCATTTGAAACTACAATAAAGGTGGGGGGGGACTAGGAATGTAATTGGTAAATGGAAGCTTTTCGGTTATTCACAACAAATGTTCAATCTTCAAACTGTCCTGTTGTGACAGTTTTGACCATGTACGGCTTGTCCACATGAGTTTTCATTTAAAAAACAATAACAAGAAAACAACAACAACTAAAAGTAATTTAGTCCCGTTAATTAGCTGCATTGATAATGATGTCAGTTGAAGGTCCTCATAAGGATAGTAAGACAAACGTGTGTGTGTGAGTGTGTGTGAAAGAGAGTGGCTGGACTGCAAATGAGTTAGTAATGTGTCAAAAAAGCAAGGGGAACTGATTTCAACCGAAACTAAAATTGAATTCATCAGCCAGTGACCTTTCATATTTCTTTTTTTTCCCCCCAGTGAACCAATTTTGTCTGTTCCTTGTCCTGAAATTGTGTGAGGGTTGAATAATATTCATGGAAATTGGAAAAGAAATGAATAAGCCACATCTGGGGGGATACAGTTTGTCTCTTGAGTGATTCATTTCTTTCTTTCTTTTTGTGCCTATGCGCTTCTATAACCTGACAGTGATAACATGTCTCTTCTTGGATTTTATACTGCAGAGGGGGTGGGTTTTATGTGCAAGCAGCCTTCAGACACTTACTAGTGCCCTTCTGGCTTTCTAAGCTCCCTCGTGCAATTCTCAGAGAAAATGCACGAGAGAGAGAGAGAGAGAGAGAGAGATGGATAGAGAGAGAGTGGGATGGGGAGAGAGAGTGAGAGAGTGGGATGGGGAGAGCGAGAGAGAGAGAGAGTGGTGGGAAGTTCATGGGTTCATGGGTTCTCATATTCCAATGAATCTTTCAGCATGAGTTGGTAGGATTCACAACATGCTGAGATGTGTGCGCTCTCTCTCTCTCTCTCTCTTTCTTCTTCCACACTCTCTTTCTACATGTATATTTTATGTTGCTGCTTTTTTCCCCCCTCTCTGGATTCGGGCCAGTGGTGGCACGTGTTTCCATGGAACGTGAGTATGGCAGATTCGTTGGGCAAGGCCTGACACACACACACACACACACACACACACACATTTGTCTTACTATCCTTGTAAGGATCTTCCTTTGACGTAATTATTAATGTGGCTAATTTCTGCTATGCTGCTCCTAAATCTAAACCTTACCTTAAGCTTTAGTAACCAAAAGGAAACCAAACAAAAGCTGCAGTTTTGTTTAAAAGGACGTTTCCCCTCACCAGCCAAATGTCTTCACAAGGTCAAACCTGTCAGACATTCCTATCCTTGTGGGGACACTTGGTCTCCACCGTGATGTAAAAACATGCCCCCACAAACACAGTGTTCATTTCTTCAGACAAATTGCAGCCATAACTCTTAATAACCTAAGTTAGCAAGTAAACGTGTTGAAGCCTGAAATATATCGCACAATATATCAGAGCACAGACCTCTGAGACATGAAGGCAATAAGCTAAAACAAGTCACATTAAGGCTGTGCTTTTTCTATTAGACATATCATGTTGTGCAGTCAGTGAAAGCGGTGCATGCACAAAGCGCATACTATATTTCAGTTTTTGCAACATTTTGGATTTCAGAGAGCAGCAAATCCTCAACCATACTCGTTGACTTCTTTAATAAATGAGTGCTATCGATATCACAGAGAACAGCAGCCTTTCTCGAATCCCAGACCATGTAATGAAAAGCATCCCCTCCTTCTGCCCTTTGCAATCCCAATTAATTAAGCATATTAGTTTGAATTATTTGCGCTTTTGCACACGTCAGGTGTTATGCCATGTTGTGCGTTTGAGTATACTCTTATCAGAAGTGATTTTTAGCTTTTATCCTCCAATGATTTCCAATTTGCCCCAAGTAGGAGAAGCCACAAGAGCTAATTAGTACTGTGCTGTACAATTCTCTTCCATCTCGCACTTGCTCTGTTGTATCCCTCTCTACACGGGTTACCTTTTGTCTTTGAAATCATCTCCCAGAGAAATTTATGGATTCCGTTTGTTCTGGGGTTTTTTTTTTTTCTTTCCCTTTTTCCGCACTTCTTTCTCCTGCAGATTGTCTCATGACTGCCACGAAACAGCATGTACACTGATCCATATATCCATCCATCCATACTGCTTACCCTACACAGGGTCGCAAGGTCGCCTGAAGCCTATCCCAGGGAACTCGGGTCGCAACCCATCACAGGGCACAATCGCACACGCATTCACACACTACGGACGATTTGGAAATGCCAGTCAGCCTACAATGCATGTCAGTAGACTCGGGGAAGATACTGGAGTAACCGGGAGGAAGCCCTGAAGCACGGGGGCTTGAGGGAACCCATCGTCATCCGTGATTATAAATCATTTCTTTTCTATTACTGTATACTATAAAGTCAAGTAGTGCGAAGTGTGTTAAAAAGAACTTGATCAAGTTTGAACATGAAGTCTGTCGTGTAAGAACTTTTCAGTGATGGAGACTTGAGTGTAAACAGTTCTTAGCAAATGCAGGCTTTAGGCTATCGCCAGGAAAAACATCCACAGCCATCTTTAACCCTTTGTAGCAGTACACTGGTGTACCATTCCACCAGCAGAATGAAAATGTACTCGATTAGTCCAGTGATGTTTGTTTACTATAGTAAGTGATTAGTCAAGACCCTGTTGGGTTTCTGTGTGTAGAGTACCGTGAGTCTGTAAAGCTTTTTTGATAGTAAAACACCGTATAAAACCGCCTCGAGAAAATTATACTTATGAAAAACTGCAAATTTGTAAATCCCTCAGTGTCTAATTTCATATGAGCCATTAACCACTGCTGTGGAGTGGTTAATGGCTCGTATAAATTCAGTGCTGAACATGGGCACCCCCAAAACAGGTGGCAATTCCATTTTTTGGCCTCTGGTAAAAAGAGTTTTAAGGTGTGGTACCATCCACAGTAAACCTATCGTGATCATTAGGCTATCCATGCGGGGCCATCTTCAGCAGCCATATCATTGGCCGTTTTATGAGTTTAGGAGTCTACCCAGTGGTGGAAAGAGTACAGAGACTTGAGGAAAAGTACTGCTATTGTAGTGATAATTCACTTGAACAGTGGATCAAGAGTAAATAAGTCATTTGGTGAAAAACTACACGTGTCCAACATACTACACAACTAATCCAAAATGAGACAGCAGGATATCAGAGGAATGCGTTTTGGAACAGTTATGCTAACTAACCGTGAGTGAACGCCACTTCGATTGTCAAGAGTATGTAGATAGATACTGTTGGGGTTTCAGTTTTTTGGTAGATTCATTAGCTAGCTCATGTTTATTCATGCATGTTTCCAGCTACATAGTTCGCTATCTAGCAAAGACACCGCTTACACATTATCCTGTAGCACCACTCGGATATATTTAACACAACAAGCACTACTGAACATTGAAGTGGCATATTACGTTTAATTCAGGGTTTCATACATCATAAATTAAACATCAAAAGATCTGGCTAGTTAGTCTAGCTTACTCAGCTAGCCAATGGTTTACCTGTATACATTTCTATAGATTGGATGTTGAGCTGAGAAATGCTGATATCACCACAGGATAATTCGTAGATCATTATCAGACTGTACTTTAACAAGAGTGCATGTAGTTCATTACTTTCCAACCCTGTGTCTACCTTATAAATCAACAAACTGCACCTGTATGGTACATGAATAGTGGGGGAAAAAAAGCTAATTCAGCCGTTTTCAACTTCCATTCTTGACAAACTGTTTAGAGAATTGTTAGCTAACGTTTTCCAGCACGTCATAAAAACACAAGTCTTGTTACTGTTACTGGATGTGAAGTACGAGGTCAAAAGATTTCATATGATTACGTTTTTCACTTTTTTCCCTAGATAGCATCCAGCTTACACCTTTGCTAGCTAGTGACGTGGTGCTAGTTAGCTGACAAAACATGGAGGGGAAAATAACAGCAGGTTTACGCCATGTGCAGTAACAATTTACGTACCAAAGAGACAGTAAGATTGAATTCATGATTCATTAGTGTGATAGATAGCTAAAGTTAGCATTAGCTGCCATTCACTTGTAAACTGAAGTTTGATTAGCCCCACTAATCACATTCTCCCCTTTAAAAAATATATATTTTTGTATTTGTAGAATGCAAAATATTGTAATTTGGGTTCGTTTTTGGTTGCTTTCAAGGATAGTAAAGTATCATCATCTTCATTAAGTACTTTATTCTGGTTTAGCGTTATGTGAGAGCTAGACAAAAGGCAGGAATACACCCTGGATGGGATGTCAATCTATCACAGGGTGCACACACATTCACACACTCGTTCACAACAACCAGCTTGTTATTTATTCATTTATTTATTTATTTATTTATTCGGGGGAGGTGACCCTGGAGCCCATTTTGTATTATGCAAATACACGAAAGCACATTTTGGTTTTGTCCGTCACAGACCGTCAGAGGTGCTACTAGTCAGTGAAGCTGACAGTCGCCTGCTGTTTTCTCGCTCTCATCCACTCAGACGGTGATTGGCTGAGAAGCAGCCTGATTTGCATCCAAAGGTAAAGATGGGGAATAATATTTATCATGTTGGACCGGCTCGTCCCTGCTGTGCATCATGAAGTTCTGAAGCAATTGGAGAGATTCTCTTGTCTTCTCTTTTTTTTTTTTTTGCAGTCGAAACACAAGCGCACACACCTAACAAACACCCCCCCCCCCCCCCCGCACTTTTCTGACTTCCTACCTCGCATCTTCTCCAAACTACAGGATAATCATTTGTCATGCTGTTGCAAGCTCATTTCATCATATGCAGGGCACACAGTCATTCAGCTGAATGCACACAGACGACAAGGAGCTGTGCCTCCAGACGTATAGATTCGGTACACACACACACACACACACACACACACACACACACACACACACACACACACACAAACAAACACTCGAGCCATCTTGTAGATATACAGAGCAATGCTTACAGACATTAGCTTTAACCACATCTGTAGCAGCATTGTGGGATGGGATTCATCCACATTGTGTTTTCCTTTTTACCTACAGTGTACTGTATGTGTACAGGGAAAGTATACATATTGTGAGTATATGAAGTGTTTGTGGTTAGCACGTTTGACTCCGGGGTTGGGGGTTCGAATCCCGCCTCCACCCTGTGTTCATGTAGTTTGCATGTTCTCCCTTTACTTTATTCTGTTTTAGCATTATGTGAGAGCTTGGGGTTGGGGTTGGGGGTTCGAATCCAGCCTCCGCCCTGTGTTTTTGGAGTTTGCATGTTCTCCCCGTGCCTCGGGGGTTTCCTCCAGGGACTCTGGTTTCCTCCACAGTCCAAAGTCCTTCGTTGTTGGCTGATTGACATTTCCAAATTGTCCGTAGTGTGTGAGTGGGTGCGATTGTGCCCCGCAATGGATTGATACCCCGTCCAGGGTGTCTCCTGCATTGTGCTCCGAGACTCCGCCATAATACTGTGTAGGATAAGCGGTATGGAAAATGGATGGATTCCTGTTATGTATTTTTGTATTTCTGTATATGTGCTGGGGGGAAAACAGTGATGTCTAGCATTCATCATGTTGCAGAAACTACCACTATTGTTATTTGATGCTTTAAAAAAAAAAAGTATTTATTGTTATTGTCTTTACCATAGCCCTGTTGAATTCTCCATTCTGATTGGTCAGGACATGTCGAGTAATTCGCTATAACAGCAGCTAGCTAGCAGGCAAGATACGATCTTGTCGTTATGTTAAGTGCTCATCACATAGGAGAAAAACCTAACTGCAGCTTAATATTTATGTTCTAGTAATACTTTGGAGACCATAGTATAACTGACTGATCCGTCTTGATTAGTGTGCTGTCAGACAGATATTGTATATAGAGATAGCGTTAGCTATCATTCACCAGAACACGAACATCCGGCTTTACTTCTTGTCCCTGAGAAAATGCTGACAAATAAAAATAACTAAGAGAATTAATGACTGCTAAAATATATATATATAAGTTTCGGAGAAGATTAATGAAAAATTGCCAACAAGAAAAACATTTCAGGGAGATTTAATTTTAAAAAATGCAAACACATTTCAAAAATAATTCTCCTGAGAATTATTTAAAAGAAGAAATGTTTCTGAGGGAATGATAGAAATAAATGCTAAGAAACAACAAGGTGGGAATTGATCACTTACTGCTAACTGCCAATTAAGTACTTTATTGCTTCTTTAAATGAAGCAATAAAGTTAAGCTCTCTCTTTACTCACCTTCCATCCTTACAACCACAATCAGGCATTTTACTACTTTACTACTACACTTTAGGAACTTAAAGGGAACCCCGACTATGAAGACTTGTATGGTTTATTAGATTAACGCTGACATCCACTATATAAATTTGATATACAAAAACACCGTCGATGTGAGTTTAAAAAAAAATCCTTTCACTCGTACGTCGCCACTGCTGTTTACGTCGCGGTGCATTCTGGGTAGCGACGTCAAATGGTTGCAACGGTATTGATTCTCCAGCGATTCTATTCAGCTTTTTCTATTTGAACCTGAGCGTAAAATCGGCGAGGAGGCTAACATAGAAGACGTTGCTCAAAATGTACATCAAACTGAAGACGATCGGAGAGGTAAGGAGGCGAGAGTCTGGCAAAATCCATGGTGTCTGTGCAGCGACTACACGTCTATGCCAACCGAGAACGTTTGTTCAAGGTAAACATATGGATTAAACTATTGTTTTAAGATCAAGCCTATTCTAATATCAACAATTTTGGAGATTATCAGCCATCTCGCCGTCGTATACTTTAACCTGTTAAAATTCCGACTGGCTGCCTTCGCCATGTGATCAGCAAAGCAATGCTATGTACACAGCTTCCGTGTGTACACAGGTACTCAGGCGATATGATTTTGGAAAGCTAAGATTCTTCTGATTCGATTGATATAAACTGTTTGAAAATACAATGACAACAGCAGCTACAATCAACGTCTCTGTCAGACCCCCGATATACAAAACAAACACCTAGGAAACTGAGGCAACTCGCCTATGAAGCCTCATAGTAATCCACTGATCCATAACATCCCAACAAAAACAGTCTTTTTACACTGGCAAAGGTCCAAACAATCCAATTATGTAAAAAATATTTAGTCCAGCTTTCAAGAGACCAAACCCATGCATATACTCCAAATGGTTCCAGAACAGCTTTAATTTTACTTTGGATATACCTTGCCTAGGCGTTTTAGGCTAATTTTACAGAAGCTTTACGTTATGAGAATATACAGAAAAAACGCACTAACAAGATGCTTACGGGTTTGATTATATTTACAGATATCACCCGTATCACAGCACAATGGAGTGCATTACCCATGTAACGTAATGGCGGCCTCCATAGGTTAAAATATGTATTAACCATTAAGGATTTTTCAAATAATGAGAAAATATTTCATGTGTTTTGAACAACGTATTTTAGTAGGAGAGGGCAGTTATTGCGTGTTAAGACCTACAAGTCTTCATAATCGGGGTTCACTTTAAGATACGCAAATGAAAATGGCAAACAGGGGATGATGCTCCGTTTGCATTTTAACAGCACAAATACCTTACAGTACCTTGCATAAGTATTTCACTGCATAGTATACAATAAGTACTGAAATGCACTTAATTGGAATTGTATGTCACAAGTCTACACATGGTAACACAACATTGCAGTGGGTGGAAAAGTCAGTATAGTTTGCCCAATTATTTACAAAACAAATGACTGCAGTTTGTGATTGCATACGTATTCACCCTCATTATGGCGGATTAGTTCTGGTGAAACCACTTGCCATCAGAATTCATAAAATTAGTTGAATTGAGCTTGTTCCAGAACATGCCTAAACATGCCCAAGTTCTGGGATCAGGGTTTGGTTATAAAAATATCTTAAACTATGAAGAACCTGCTGAGCATCATTATATCAATTTGCGTCAAAATTTGGGGGAAATAAATAAATAAATAGATCATCAAATCCAGATTAAATCCATTTCAGTTCCAGCTTCAAACACGGGGGTGAATACTTATGTATGGCACTGTACAAACCCATTAGTGGCTTGGGTCTTGCATTTGACAGACACTTGACCTCTTTCTTCCTCTCGGTTGGTGCTCAGATTTTATTCTGAAAAATTCACAAATTAAAGTCAATCTTTAAATCTTCTTCATCATTTCACCTTGATCTCAAAGCAAAAGTGCAGCTTTTGTTTCTGACTCACTGGCTGAAAGAAACTCTGTGGGGATTTTACCTCAGCGTGCGTTTGTGTTGATTTGTGTGTGTGTGTATATGATTATGAATATTTCTGCATTTCCTATTCAGAACATGTGGTGTCAGGTGTTTGGGAAGGTCTGGCCCGTGTTTGATGTGTGTGCTTTTTGATCTCGGGCTGCTGTTTCGATGGTGATCAGGTGAAACTACGGAATTAATTAGTTCTCCAGTCAATTAAAACATTCTGTTCTACATGCTACACGAACGCCTCGGCTTATCTCGGTTTATGACCCCTTCTTTATTTAATGAATTCGTCTTGCTTCTTACCGTTGAGTGTCTTTTTAAGCACCTGTTTTTCACCCATAAAAAACCCCCCCAAAAGCACAACATTGATAATGTACCTAAAACTGGTACAGGAAGTGTATACCCAATACTAGTTGTTGGTCGGTTGTTGTAATTTGGGTCATCATTCATAAATAAATCATCACGAAGAGGTACGAGAAAAGATAGCATCATAACGTTACACATTTGGTGCCTATTTAGTCACTAGTTCATAGCTTGCCAGCTAATAGGCTTAATTAGTGGTTCATTAACACGCTCTTCTAAGCCTGCCAGAGAGCAGATGCCACCCCAGTTTTCATTCCACTTCTGCACAATTGCCTTTATATATCAAAGTCGTGTAGAAACAAGCGCAGAATTGAGCGTATGGTCCAAAAGTCTGGGACCACACTGCGGATCTGGAAATTGTGTGTATTTTTCTGTTAGAAATAAGCAAAACCTTTTAAATTTTTGAAAAAAAAAAAAAAATTTGTAAACAATGAATGTTCAGTGTCTTGAAATATTAATTTATATTTGCGTTTCTGCACTGTTTCAAAGTCACTATTTAAATGTAACCCTTTACTACATGGTGTTGCCATATGGCAACAATTAATTTATCTCAGATTTTTTGATAGGCAATAAAACAAAACTACTGTTTTCTTATGTAACTGGAAAAAGGGTGGCTTTAAGTTTGACAAAACAAAAAATAAGCCATGTCACATGACCAGGAAATGCTGTTTGCACTGTAATCACATGGCATGGTGAATGGCATGGCATGGTCATTTATTAACATTTATTTTTTGTCATTTAAACAAGTTTATATACTTTGAGTATTTTGCAATTACACCTTATTTTCTAAATGTTATGTTACAATAGAAAGAATTAAGAATTCAAGAGAAAGAACTAAAAAGATACTTCACACCAGAAAAACTCTGCAACTTATAGTCTGGAAAATGCAAATAATATAAATCCATAAAAAGCTCATTGTAGGAACCAAATCAGGATCTAGTTCATAAAACTATCATACAACATCAAAAAGTACATCATAGTACACAAAAAGCTAGCATGTGATTCTAGCACATTAAACAGGAAGGCTTAGCATGTCTCAGCCATGATGTTTAGAAACATTTTTATTTCCTATTCATCCTGAACTCCGAGCTGTGATGCTAGCTGTAATGTGAGCTGAGCTGAGGGCACCTCAGTCTGTTCTGTCACTTTGATTCGAGTTTCTCTCCCTGGAGATCTGTATTTCAACCTAACAGGAGGGACACTTAGCCAAGATGCTAGCAGCGGTTTGAGTCGGAGTCAGCTCAGCTCTATAAATAATGGAGCATGAGGAGGCAGATGCTTTCAGCCGTCCTGCTGCTCCCTTCATCTTTCCTGTTTGGGGATTCAGCAGAAATGTTGAAGGAAGGCATGATACATTGTTGTCTAGTCTCATTTCTCAGCCTTGAATGTGACGTTTTTACCCAGAAATGCTACTGTAATGAACGCTAGTATGACTAACTTGTGCCTTTTATGGCTAAGTATTGGCTTTCAAATTTCTGTGTTGTGACGATACTATTTTTTCTAGAGAATGGATACAGCCACACTTGACATGATTAGCCTGTTGTTTAACGATGTGACTGCTTTTGAAAAGTATGTATTGTTTGCCAGCAGGGGGCTCACACCCCTCCCCTTTCCCATCGCCCTGCTCACCAGCAGAGTCACCATACTCTATACACAGAAACCCAACAGTGTCCTGACTAATCTTATAACAGACATGCGGCGATAAAATAATTCATTTGTTTATGCTGATTGAAAATGTCTGATAAGTCGATTTCCATTGAACCCCAGCGTCCTGCTAGAAAGGCTTAAATATCTCTCTCATTTTTCATAAACAGACACTGCCTCAAATTGATCACTACTCCACTATGGAGAGCTTTTTTGACACCTATAGACACAACAGGCAATGATTTACTCTGACAGGCTCACTAATGACTAAATGCTAAACACCACTGACAGACAGTCATCATGTACACTCAGTTCTAGCTACGGGGAAGATACTGGAGGTCCAAACAGTCAGCACTTTGGACTGAATCCTGCCACAGCAGGAGCGATTATAAAGAGCTACATACACATTAATGATGACAGGATGATTAGCCTGTCACCACGGAACAGTGCTTCTCAACACAATTTTGTAAAGAGGAACTCCAGCCAAGCTGTAATGTGAACACTATCCTTATTATTGGGCGTGATGGACAGCTTCATTGCTTCTGGGTTTGGAAGGAATGTTGTGATTGAGAGATAACGTCATGGATTAAAAGGAATGCCATGTTCTCTTTTGATCTGTGGGGTGATGGTATTAGTTAGGACGTCAGCGCCGAGAGCACCTGCGAGAGCCGGTAATAAGCCATTCGGAGCTTCTTTTTTTTTCTTTAATCAGACTAATTTCGGTCTAGATTTCAGACTCTCTGATTGGACTGAGATTAGCTGGTGGAATCAGGTGGAATACTATCCTGGATCAGTATTCACTTGAAGGTTTTAGAGAATGGATATGCTGCATCGTTTTAGATAGATAGAAGATGGATGTACGGATGGATGGATGGATGATTAGTTAGTTAAACTTAGGTAGTACAGTATTTCTGTGCTTGTTGCAATACTTTATCATTTCTGTAGTAACAACTAACACAATTGGATGCTCCACGTTAAAAAATTTTTTTACCTGTTGATATGGTGAGGTTTTCTGTAAGATGCGTTTCATATGTCATATAAATGTGTTAGCTTCATCACACGAGTTTCTGTCATGTTACGGAAGGAGGTTCGTAGGCTAGGTAGCGGATTTTTTAAAAATCTTTAAACACGTAGAAGTCGTCAGACTCAAACAAACCGTGTATAGAATGTCAAATAAAGTTAAAAATCGCAAACGTGAGTAATCATTTCAGAGCTACAACAACAATAACAAACTGCTAATATTTGTAGACGGAGTTGGCAAAGAGTTCGTCCCCCATTTTGTTCGAGCTGAGAGGCTTCAGAAAACATGCCGTCATTTCCAATAAGGGAACATAGTGAGTGTCGATGCTCCCTGTTTTTTTTTTTGCGGTGCATTGTGGGATTTTTTTAGGACACGAACGTTCTGGTGCATTGGAAGGATTTTGCGATTGAGACAGCCCTTAAAATGGTCGACTACTTGATCAGTGGCCTGACTAATTTAGACATGAAATCAAACGTAACTGTAAATGGATAAAAAGTACACGACATATTTAATTTAATTTAATAAATAACAATTGGCAAATTGATGAGGTGTAAGAGAAATAAAACACTTTAGGTTGTGATTAATTAAACATTATTAAACTGGGCAATTTGTAACATCTGTTTGATATGAATGATTTGCAATGCCTTTTTTCTCTGATCTTTATAACCAGTGTTGCCAGGTGCATGGTTTTCCAGCAGAATTTGGCGACTATTTAGCTGCTGGACCTACATCAAAGAAGCACTCAGGCAAACTGCATGTATTAATACTTCTTGCCAATTAGGCTTCTTTATTCGCAGACATCTAGGAATGATGTCACGATCGCATACGCCAAAATTTCATCGGCTAATCTTTTATAAACTTTTTTAATGACAGTGTCGATTTTGTTAAAATGAACATGTATACGATTTTATAAGAAGTACTTTATTTTTTACACAGCGGTCTTTTTTATTAGGGGAAAATCAGTTTGGATTCATATGGGATGTTAGTCGTATTAATGCTGTATAAGTAATTAATTAACTCACATCATCGAGAACTTCCTTTATTAACATATTTACCTCTTGGTTACTGAGCTAATTTCCTGTTTAGTCCCTAAGTTTTTCGTTAGCTCTCTAGTTGTACATTTCCACCATTTCACAGCGGCTTTTAAACTAAAATTCGCGACTCACGCTGTCCATACTTAGTATTAGTATTAGTCTCGCCAGTAATGCTCATTATTATCATGATAAGAGCCCTTGCTGGGCAGCGTTACCTCTGTGCGTCGAGCTTTTGTGAGATTTTCGACATGAAGAAGTAGGACACGCTGTCACAAGTGCATCTGAGACTCTCGGGTGAGCTTCTGCAGCAGTGGCCGAACAGGAGGTGATTTGTAAACAGCTTTATTACAGCGCACAACAAGGTGTGAAGCCGTGGTAGATTTCGATACACACCTGAGGACAGAGTTTTCAACCATTAATCCATGACCTATATACGTCAGCATTGCACAGACATATTACTCTTGTGTGACCGCCTTGCCTCGGATGAACTGGAATGGCTCATCTGACGTTTAGTGCACGTGTTTTACTGCCCGATTTTTTTCCCCTCTTTGCCCAGTTCGAGGATGAATCAGTGCAGAAAGATATTTTATATATATACACACACACACACAGTCATGTGACAAAATAAGTAAAATATGTACACCCCATGAAAATTGCTGATTTTTTATTTATTATTTTACATATTTGGACAAGCAAACATTTGATCCTCTTTGAAACGGTGCCTATTAATGAAGTCGATACACTTTATCAAACGACACATAAAATTGACATTTCGTAGTCATTTTCACGATTTAAATAAACCTAAAAACTGATCAGTCACATGGAGTTACATTTATGATGCCCTCAAATCCGTAAAATTAGAATCGGGTGTTCAAGATTGGGTGCCAGTGATTAGAACCTGTTTAGGGAGTGCAGGTGGAACCTGTTTCTTATTTAAACCTGTCATATCTATTGTCTGGTGTTCCCTTTGCTATTGAGGTGTGTGGTGTCATCATGCCAAGATCTAAAGAGTTCTATAACGCCTTCAGAAAAAAGGTTGTGGATGCCTATGAGTTTGGCAAGGGATTAAATTCAGCCCAAGAGTAGACCATCTGATGCAAAAAGAAGTCTCCAAGGATCCCACAATTTAATCACAGGATCTGCTAGTAAGTCTTGCAACTGTCAGTGTCAAAGTGCATGCTTTTACAAACAGAAAGAGATTGCACAAATTTGACCTGCATGGGAAGCGTGCCAGGAAAAGGCCTTTGCTGTCTAAAAAGAACATTAGGGCAAGACTGCAGTTTGCCAATGAGAATATAGGCAAAGACCAGGCCTTTTGGAATAATGTGCTCTGGACAGATGAATCAAAGATAGAGTTGTTTGGCCACAGTAACAGCAGACATGTTTGGTGCAGACCAAAGACAGCTTTTCAGGAGAAGCACCTCATACCAACTGTGAAGCACGGTGGTGGAAATGTTATGGTTTGGGGTTGCTTTGCTGACTCAGGGACTAGACAGCTTGCACTTATTGATTCAGCTATGAGTTCTGCATCATATCAAAGAGTGCTTGAAGATAATGTGAGGATATCTGTCCAAAATTTGAAATTGAAACCAAAGTGGACCTTTCAACAGGATAATGATCCTAAGCAATCCTAAGGAATGGAGGGTTATGGAACAGCCTAGTCAAAGCGCGGATTTGAATCCCATTGAAATGCTGTGGGGGGATTTGAAACAGGCCGAACATGCTAGAAAACCCTCAAAGATCTTGTAGCTGAAAGAATATTGCATAGAAGAGTGGTCAAAAATTCCAGCAAGCTGATGTCGGTAGCCGATACACAATTATGCAAAATGCCTACAAGATGTTATTTCTGCTAAAGGGGGCAATGCTAGCTTCTGAGGCCAAGGGTGTACTTACATTTTCCACAGAAGAATCACATCTATTGATATTTCTGTTGAATAAATAATTGAAAAAGCTTTTTTCACTTGTGGTTTTGTTCAAGTAGATCAACTTTATTAATAGGCACTGTTTCAAAGATGATCAAATGTTTGTTTGTCCAAATATGTAAAAAAAAGTACACCCCAACATTTTCCATGGGGTGTACTTATTTTTTCACATGACTGTATATACACTGATCAGCCATAACATTACCTGATAGGTCAAGTGAATAACATTGATTATCTCATTACAAAGGCACCTGTCAAGGGGTGGGATATATTAGGCAGCAAATGAACAATCAGTTCTCGAAGTTGATGTGTTGGAAGCAGGAAAAATGGGCAAGTGTAAAGATCTGAGCGACTTTGACAAGGGCCAAATTGCCATGGATAGACGACTAGGTCAGAGCAGCTCCAAAAAAACCCGCCAGGTCTTGTGGGGTGTTCCTGGAATGCAGTGGTTAGTACCTACCAAAATTGATCCAAGGAAGGACAACCGGTAAACCCGTGACAGGGTCATGCGAGCCCAAGGCTCATTGATGCGCCACGATTTACACAAGATTAGGTTACTATTAAGGTTGATTGGTGTAATTGCATTTGAGAAAGGAACAATAGTAAATTGAGTGCAAATCCAATCTGCATTTGAATATACTGAACAGAAGAAACATTTGAATGAATAGTAGCCTTTAAAAACTTGTCATGTTTTTACATACAAGTTGGTATGTACAAGGGAAGTTGGGTATTTTTCTATGATTTTTTTTAATGGTGGATGATAAGCATACTATTGGCTAAGTGTAGGTATTGGGTAATAACTACAGTATCCACTAAAAATTGCAACTTGGTGTAATGGTTTAAATGTTTAGTAAACTGGCTAAGCTGTAATTGGCCTTAAGTTTGACTGATTGTTAGCTGGCTTTAGGCGATGATGGGTGGGAGATGCTAATCAATTGTGGGTGATGGATCACTTTACAAGTCACCAGTTTATCCTGAATGTGATCTGCTACACTAAAGATCCATCCTCGAACAGACATGAATGTTCATTGCACGCCCAACAACAATTCAGCACTCCACTGAATGCTAATTGATACGAACATCACACACACTCACAGTCATTGATCTGCTATTGACCCTGAGACTAAGTGACCTGAACCAGTCCAGTCTATGACATTGTGTTGAAATGGGATGCACACACACACACACACACACACACACACACACACACACACACACACACACGCACATGTTTTATGCTAAGGTCAGCACTTCCTTCTATATGATGAGCTTTGACAAGGTTGGCTGATGTTATGTATTTTTAACTGACTTCTGCTACACACACACACACAGAGAGAGAAAGGAATTATAGTTTCCTGGCTTCTTCTGCCAGCTTCTATCATAGAATGAGAGAGATGCAGACATTTTCTGAACATCTCATTTAAAGTCTTCCTTTTAATACAAAAGGAAATGACAAAGTAAGAGATTCAGTCCTGAAGGCATGTGTAGTGTTCTGCAGCACCACAGGCCTGCGTTAGTCCCTCCTCATAAATATTGTGTGTCCTGTGATGCTCATAAGCGGATGCTGGAAGGAGAACTTTTATGAGTTTCGGTTATTGTAGTGTCATCTCGCATTAGCTGGTTACCTCTGCAGTAACCTCAAACTGCGCTTTTATATCATGTTTTATATGCACGTTTTATACGCGTAGAGTCATAAGAGCTCATCAACTTTATTGGAAAACTTCTGCGTTATAATACTGAAGGAGGGAGAGGTGGGGTTTTATTTTAATTGTGAATAATGTCTGTCTGTCTGCCTGTTTTTCCTTCCCTTCTTATTCTCTCGCTTAATTTTTAACCCAGCATGCGTAAAACCTGGAGAAAAATACAGCGTGTGCCATGGATCGCATTATATTGTGGATGGTTACAGACACTTCCCACAGTTATTGGGTAGCCATAATGAGCCGGGGGGTGGGGGGTGGGGAGGTGGGGTGGAGTGGGAGGGGGTTGGGGTTGGTACTTTTAATTTTGTTTTCCTTTGTTTTTTTTGTTTTGTTTTGTTTTGTTTTGTTTTTTTCCCCTTCTTCTCAATGAAATATTTGGGAAAGGGAAGGGAGGAGAGAAGAGAAAAGGTCAATGAATCACATGAAAATGAATCACATGTAAATGAATCGTATGAAAATGAATAAATAAATTAAAACATATTGTGGATGGTTTATATACAAATGACCCCAAAATAGTCAAAGGGTTTTTAGTATTATTTCTTAAAAACTAGTAGAAATTTATCGAATTATTTTCCTTAAAGATTACAGTCCCTCCTGAATTTTGTGAAGTCTGAAATATTCGCAGGAGCTTGCAATTTTTCAAAATTACCGCAGATTTTCTGCATTTTCTGTCATGTGACATCATCACATCGTGCATTCAGGCAAAGCCCTCTTTGATTCACGTGCATTGAACATGAATACAGCTAAAAAGTTCTCATTTACCAACAAATACCACTACGATAAAGCACTCCATAAGTTGCGTTGCAAAAAAACTCCGCAAACTGCGTCAAAAATTTTGGAAAAAAAAAAGCCATGGCAAAATCGAGCATTTTTTGTCTGCAACAAGCACAAAAAAAAAACCTCATTCATGACTGCACTATTCCAATTGAATTTAGTCGAATTGAAACGTTTAACAACAGACAGCCATGATCCTGAACTTGTATACAAGGAGATTTTTCTTGCATGAGGTTGGAGGTGGAAGCCATATTGTTAAGTCCATTTAAACTACATAATCTCACTTCATAAGGATCCCTGGCCTGCTTCTCCCTCTTGGCTCAGGAAGCATTCGTTGTTTGATTGTACAGTTAGAGCAGTTGGTTAGAGGTTGGATAGAAGCTGTCTTTCGGAGCAGATGATGGTATTTTGACCCCAAAGTTTAAGAATATGAGTAGGTGATCTTTCACGCTTCTGTCCATTAAAACAACCTAGTCTCACTTCATAAGGGTCCCTGGCGTGAACTTGGACCAGGCAAGGCTTCATGCTGTGGTCCTATCGTGTTTTCAACCTAATAGCTCCCAGTTGTAGTCATCCGCAGGCGTCTATATGCAAAAAAAAATGAGGCGGAAAAAAAATCCTTCCAAGTCAGTGTGCTCAAACGTCTATTCCGCAATACTAGTAGCACTTACAGTGATTCTTCAGAGTGTCACCATTCAAAAGAGACCAAAACCATGCATGTACTCCAAATAGTTCAAGAACAGCTTTGATTTTACTTTGGGTATTAGCGTTTTAGGCTGATTTTACAGGATTGTTAAGCAGTTAAACGAAAATTGCAGTGATTATTGTGATCGTCACAACTAAGACTATCCATGCAGCAATATTTTTAGCTATATACTCATGTTTTTCAATTTCAATGGTCCTATTCATATACACTATACGGCTAAAAGATTGTGGACAACTGATTATCACACCTGTATGTGCTCGTATAACATCTCATTCCAGATTTAATCCCCCTTTGCTGTTATAATGACCTCCACTCTTCTGGGAAGGCTTTCCACTAGATTTTGGAAGGTGGTAGTTTTTGTGTTCAAGAGCATTACTGAGGTCAGGCACTGATGTTCGGTGAGGAGGCCTGGTGTCCAGTTCATCCCAAAGGTGTTCAATGGGGTTTGAGGTCAGGGATCTGTGCAGGCCACTCGAGATCTTCCACTCCAACCTTGGCAAACCATGTCTTCATGGAGCTCGCTTTATGGACTTGTCATGCTGGAACAGGTTTCGGTCCCTTAGTTCCAGTGAAGACAAATTGTAATACCACAGCGTGCAAAGACATTCCAGACAATTGTGGAAAACGGTTTGGGGAAGAATCACATATGGGTGTGATGGTCAGGTGTCCACAAACCTTTGACCATACTGTGTATCTAGTGTATCGACTTTTATATTTTTCAGTTTTAAATGATGACCTTCAGGTCAGGATTCCTCTTGTAGCTATATACATAATTTGCCACAGTTTTAAATGTTTAAGGTAGTCCTGAATAAAATTGATAAACCGAGCAACACTTTAGGCAGTTCTTTGGTCATGAACTCAAACTTTTGGTCGCTTGTGTAATATGAATTACAGTACATGCATCAGCACACACACACACACACACACACACACACACACACAAACACACACACACACACACCTGAGTATCTTGTACCAGGTGATTGTAGGTTTGCTGCCCTACACCTTGCTCAGTCAAAATACAAAGTACGTTTAACCTTTCAAAAATGCAAACACACACGTACACATAATATACTATTAGTGACACCAGATTACATGTTTTGTTACAGACTGTTTTGTAGTTATTGCTCTATGTTTTGACTGGCATTTCGAGTTCCTTTCATCATGTCTGAAATTTGGAATCTGGAATTTTCTACACACGTACGAGAGAGAGAGAGAGAGAGAGAGAGAGAGGGAGAGGGAAGGTCCAAACATATGAATCCTTCAAAAACACATGTATTATTCATTGCCTTCCAGCAGATATGAGCTCAGCTTAGAGCTGTTTTAAAAGAGTAAATACCTGTTGAAATGTGGCTTCCACAGACTGAGAATCTCGGGCATGAAAAAGATTTTGAGAAGTGACTGAGCAGTTTTTCTTCTGTCATCTGGGTAAAGATGTTGATCTGGAATAGTTCTGGGATGGCACCACGCAATATCATGGTTTATTCTGCTGTGAAATCAGGCAAACTGCTATCATATTTAGTAATAGTTATTTGTTGGAGTGGTTTGCTCTTAGCTAACCGTACTCCATCAAATCTGAATATATTATATATTATATAGTTCTGAACATGAAGCTGAAATGTTGATCTTTTTTTCTTCTGAACTCTGCAAACACATCAATTGTCTAAAAGCAGCTACATACTGATTGGAATTTAACATGTAATAAATCAAATATGAAAAAAATTAAAAAATACAGTTGCGTACAAACATCTGGCCAGCCCTGGCAAAATGACTTATTTTGTTGATTTACATCACTTTTCATCATTTTATGATGAGGTCACAGGTAAGGTTTCCTCCTGATGACTGGATGAACTTTATAGAATAGGGGAAAGTTGTAATTATGGCACGTGCAAAAGTTTGGACAGCTGTTCAGTTGTAAAGTCTCAGAACTTAACTTTTTAGGCCTTAATTGACTCATTAGGACTCATTAGGACTCATTAGGCAGGTGAAGAACTGTTCCAACAATTGCAGCGTAATATATTCTCTGACTCTTCAAACCTTGTGCTACCACACACTCCTCTAAGTGAAAATGAATTTTCATAGCAGAGGAAGCCTATAAGTAGATACTGTATCAAAGCACTTTGAAGAGGTCAGGGCACTTCCTGGAGGTCAAGGGAACATCTGGCAGACCATGATACCTCTCAGAGAGAGCTGCCTGTATACAGGCCAGAAAGGCAAAGCAAAGTCCCCAGTCAGCCTCTGCAGGAAGGTTTAGCTGGCACAGGAGTGGTGGTGCACCATTCTACTCTGCATAGAAGAGTCATCAGAAGGAAACCTTACCTGTGACCTCATGGCCAGCGGTGCCCAAACGTTCGCATACAACTGTATGACTATGAAACGGTCTATTATCACATCACCATATCTTCATAGACTACAGCCATTTTTTCAACATTGTAAGTTTTTTTATTTTTTTTATTTTTTACATGATCTTTACAGAAAGCCTAATTAATAAGTTTTGAATGTTAATAAAACTTATGTAACGGTTTCATATTTCCTTACAAGCTGGTCTACAGGCACACTTCTGAATCTGAAACCTGCGTATCTGCTCCTATGTATCCTTATTGTCTTTTCTTTCTTTCTTTCTCTGACTCTCTCTGTCTCGATTTGAATCTGATGAATGATGAAAGCATTCTTTTGCTGTGCAATTCTGTGAAGAAATGAAAACACCAGGCCTAATGTGTGTGTGTGTGTGTGTGTGTGTGTGTTCATTTGGTATGACAGATTGAGGGGAAGCAAGGTCTCACTAGACCCAGCTGTCTATTCTGTTTTTAACGGAGGCTCAGTTTTAGTAGGAAACTCTTTATTTCATTATTACAGCATTACACACACACACAAACACATGCACTATCAAAGCATCGTTGAAACGTCCCCTATTCGGTACAGTCATACACTCGGTGGCTACTTCAAAGCATACAACAACCATAGAGATGCTCTTTGTATGTGTAATATTACTGACTGTATCTGACCTGCTGCTACGCACCTTCTAACATTCTATCAGCCTCACTCTTCCCTGTTTATCAGGAACCATATGGAGCTTTATTTTGACTCTAATATTGTATTTATATTTCATCAGTGCTCAATAATAATGCAACGGCTTTTTGTTTTCTGAACTGGTACTGAATGATTGACATCTGCATCTTGTAGGCTAGAATTCGAATTTGGCAACATCAGGTCTCCAACTTTTAAATAGGTGGAGCTGAATAAAAGTTCAGTGACATTTTCACTCCTTGAGTCGGCCCTATCCACATAAAACTCCGCCCCACAGAACCTACAGTGATGCAACTTTCTGTCTTGGCATCACTTTGAAGCACACTTGGTCATTCAACTACTCGAAAGCCAAGTTATAAAACTACAAAGACATGAAATTTGGCTCATAAATTTGGATTTGCAGTGAAAAAAAGTATCTGCTTGATTTGTTATGGAAAGCAAACAGTTCAAAGCTTTATACAGATTGCGTTTACAACATTACAAATTCTGCATCCAGCTTCATCCCCTTCTCCAGCGCTCCATCTTGGAAAAGCGCTGCCGGCGTTTGTTCTGGCTTTACTTCGTTTGTTGTTCATTTTTTTTCAAAACACTGAATTATTATTTTTTTTGCTCACAGGAAGATTATCTGGCTGTGCTGGGCACTTGCTGATTTCAGACTGAGGCACAGTTTTCCAAACAGGTTCTATCGAGCTCCATTGACTATTGAGTTGCTACGAAACCTATGATCTGTAGGTTTTGGTTAAAAAATTGTTTATTGCTTAAATATTAATTGTTTTAAAAAAAAACCCAGCACAATATGTGCATCCGAAACAGAAGTCTACTGCGCCTCGTTTCACAAGAAGTCAGCGTGTTATCTATGAAGGTCCTTGCATACAAACCGTTTTAAACATGCTTTGACGGCTGTGATACTCCTAGATGTCGCCAAGTTACTAACAGTGTCAATATCTCCCTAACTATGTAAGGTATGGTAGGCTGAAAAGAATGCAAATAATTAATCAAGCAGAGACAGTAGAGCCAATAAACAAATCAAATATTAAGTCAACACAGGATTATGGGACAACAGAAGACACATGTATGCTGACTTAATGAATTATCTAGATCCAGGAAGGTTAGCAAGCATCGTCACATGCAAATATTGTAATATTTGCACATGACGTTGGTGCCTTCCTGCCTCCAGGCAGACACACGCCATATTGAGCAACGTAAAGGAGCAACGTAAAGGACAGTTGGGAATGTAATGATCAGTATTAACATGCGGTATTGAGAGCCATAATAGCATCAGATACAAAGCTCTTCCCAAAACTGCCTTTATTTGCTTGGTTACATGGAACTTCATAAAGTCTGTATTATCCTTATGGTTTTTTGTTTGCTTTTTAATTACTTTGTCCCACTTCCACTTTTGGAAAACTGTATGATCTTCAGCTTGTTGCTGGGAGGCAGAATTAGAGATGCATTCATACCAGTTTATTTTTTTCCAGAGCAGGTACTTGTTTTTGGTACTTGATACTGATACTGATAACGAGTGGTCTACATAGCATTACACAATCTGGGCAATCAAATGCATGTATCTTAGTGCTCAGTGCTCAGCGTACTGCAGTGCTCTCTCATATAACAGTTTCCCTGCTCGATGCTCATGAAAACCTTTATATGCATGCAATTCACAGCAGGGTGTCGATACAACCCTAATAAGAGCATTAAAATAATAGGTTATTAATAATAGTTGAATAGGAGCCATAATGGTGTCATCAGTATTGGTTATTATTATTATTATTATTATTATTATAAAGCTAAGCTTGTTGTAGAGCATGACACACAGTGTATCAAAAGGGTAACTGGTCATATTAAAGTGTCAAACAGCGTTATTATTTTATTTTCCCGATCATCCATATGCAGCTAGCGTTGGACAGAGAGAATGGTGTCAAAGCAGCACTATCCATTAGGTGCAGAGAAATTAAATAAGAAGCACATAGAGAGTGAAGAACATAATACATGTTTTTATCTCTCATGTAAATTATATTCAAAAATATATCTACTTATTGCCAGTACAAGACCTACAGTGTATACACAGTGGTACAGGATAGAAATACAGGATATGTGCAAAGTAAAAATATAAGATGTACATAATACACACATAGATGCCTATGCAACGACAGATTATCGTAATACAGGGACGTAAAGTGCAGTTTGGGAATGTATTTAATCCTATCATAATTGTGTGATTTCAAAGATATTGCAACATATACGGTACTGTAGGAATATTTGATCAATGTCTTTATTTCACACTTCTCTTTGCATTGTTCTGAAATGCCCAGAAATCTGAAATAGCAACCAAGAAGGAAAACGTAGTTTTAACAGAGGCGCTGAAGAAGGTAAAGGATGTATGTCTCAAATTACATACTGCTGTTTTAGAGAATCATGTACTGTATAAAATGTAATTGATCAGTCAGTGGTGGTTTCTAAGCTAGTGAAACAAGTCAAAACTAGACGAAAAAAATAAATCATGGTCACATGACTGAAAAACCTAGAAGCTGTCCTAAATGGGACTCAGTAAGGATTCATATATATGTATATATATATATATATATATATATATATATATATATATATATATACCTCAGCGCTGTTGAATTCTTGAATCTGATTGGTCAGAAGGTGTTGATTAATTTCCTATAATAGCAGTAGTTCTATATTTAAATTAGTATATATATCAAAGCGTGTGTTTCACCAAGTTATAGTTTCTATAGTAACAAAACGTTTATGCAGGGACGTGAATAGTGGATGCTCATTAAAAAGAGTAGCAAGACAGTAAATGGTCTGCACTTATATAGCGCTTTTTTTTTTTTTACCTTAGTGGTTCTAAAAAGCGCTTTACACTGTTTCTCATTCACACACACACACACACACCAGTGGGAGCAGAACTGCCATGCAGGGCGCTAGCTTGCCATCGGGAGCAACTTCAGTGTCTTGCCCAAGGACACTTCGGCACGTGGAGTCATGTGGGCAACCCTACGATTAGTAGACAACCCGCTCTACCACCTGAGCCACAGCCGCCCCAAGAGAGGCTGACGATGGACCAGTTGTTTAGCTTGTTTCATGGGTGTTCCACAACAGTAAGTGTGACTATAAATGGATAAAAAAGTATGACGTTGTTCTTTAATAACTAAAAAAATGTTAGAGTTGACATATTGCTGTGGTATAAGAGGAATAAAGCACGTTGGGTCATGTTGGGTGGTAACAGTAAATCATCCTGGGTTAGATTTAAACTTTAGACTATTTCTATAGCAAACTGCAGGTCACAATATATTACAGACATGGATAGATTTCACATGCTATGAAAATTCCTCAGATTCTCTGTTGTATTTATCCACTGGTGCTGTGGCCCACCTTGGTCTCTACCGTGTACAGGTATGGTTTTAGCTTAAAAAAGAAAGCATTGAGATGTAAGTATAGTGAGAGGAGCATTTATAACATGGGGTGCTTTGAGCTTGAGTTATCAACATGAAAAGAGCTGAATGAAAAGATGTTCCAAAACGTCTGAAAGGCCAATAACGTCTGTCTGAATTCAGCCGCTTGTAGAGAAGAGAAAATTGTTGCAGGTAAAAATGCACTTATCTTTATAAAGTCACTTGTATGAAGATAAGCATTAAAAGGAAAAATACTACTAAAAGTATTGTGGTTTTGATTCCAGTGTAAATGTCTCTCTGTCTCTCTTGTTCTCGGTCTTTGCTAGCATTTCTCTCTCTCTCTCTCTCTCTCTCTCTCTCTCGATCTCAGTGTTGAGGGGAACTGGAGTTAAAATCAATCTGCACTTTGTCCTGCTGGTTTGATGCTCACTGAATGACTGCCTGTATAGAATTAGTGTAATTTATGGCTCCATCAGTGGAAGGGGGAGCTCGTGGACGGAATGGTAGTCTATCAGACTCTCGTCCTTGCTGGACAGGTGTGTGTGTGTGTGTGTGTGTGTGTGTGTGAGCAAGAGAATAAACACATAGATGTGTAAAACCCTTTTGTCCTTACTGCAAGCAAGACACAAGCATCCACTCATCTTCAGTAAGCGCTTTATCCTGTTCAGGGCTGCATTGGATCCGGGGCCTATCCCAGGAGCACTGGGTGTGAAGCAGGAGTTCACACTGGATGGGATGGGATACTACGCACACATGTTCACACACTTATTCACACCTAGTGGCAATTCTGCAGAGCAGGCAGTACAAAATATTCATCAAAACATTCAAGTTTATTCATCCAACTTATTTTGGACCTTTTTATTCGGAAAAATGAGAGCAGGTTATAACATCATACGTAATTCGTTTCTTACCCATTTTGGTCACGTGCCAATTTCCAACCACCACGCAGATCTCCTCTATCATAAACAACCAGGAACTGGGGAGGGTGAACGCTAACACATGCTTTCTTTGAGACACGTGAACCCCATCTTTCCAAACAGCTGCTCGTGCTGTGTCACAAGCCAGCGTAATACACTTAGAGGAAAACGCTATCTGCACTCTTCCGCATGTATGAGCTCACAGATGCCCGTGATTGGCTAGTGTCACTATGATAGACAGGGTAGAGAGAGTAGACCATCCCTCACACCAGTCTGCCTGACCAATTTTACTCTCTTGACTCTCAACCATGGATGGATTTGGCATTCTTGGGATTTGAACTCGTAATCTCCCAATGCTACAATAATACGAATGTACTGCATCAAATAAAATTTGCTACAAAGTTATTCCTTAACTTTAAATATTAGCAACTCATATCGGACTCCTTGTATTGAGTTTAGATCAAAGCATTTTAGTGTCAAATAGACAGAATGGAAAACACCGCGTTAGATGTTGATTCACCTCAGATGGTAGGAAAAGACTTCTGCCAAATTGTTGCTTAGTCAGATAATATCCTGTCCTTTAAACATCGTGATTCAAAATAACACTAAAACTAAAAAAAACCCCAAGAAGCTGAATCTAACATGGTTGTAAATGACTGATGATTAAATTATTAACGCTGTCGTGAAGGAACAAAAAATAAGACAAGTTCTATATTTACCCTGTCCTCCAGCGATGTATATTAGAAAGGTCCTCCATAGCATTATCAAACCCTTGATTGTTCTTGTAGAGAAACTGAAAGACGTAGAGAAAGGCTTGATTGGTGTGTCACAGTCAAATACACAAAAAATCAGACCAGCTCAAATGCACCAGATTAATTACTAGAGCGAGAAAATCTCCCCTGCTTTAGACACTTCATAATACGGGATGTCTCACAGGTGGCATCATGATTGTGTTCAGATAGCTTGGATTTCTTATGTATAGGTACAACAATAGATTTCTTTCATAAACGAGACAATACCCTCAGGGAGACTTAGATCAAATTGCACGTATATGAGCGGACTAGTCTCTATGGCACAATGCTATGATATCAAAATGACATCACATTTGTATAGAATTAAAAGGGAACGATGGTTAAGGCTAGGGTAAGAGGCAGGGTTTTGAACTCATAATCTTAAGATCCCTAGCGCAGAGCTTTAACTGAGCTATTTTATTCCTTATTTAATTCCTAACGGTGGCATGTTAAGATCAGGTTGTTCTGGATGTAGCCCCTTACACGTCATACTTTTTAACTGGCCAGTCACGTCTTTCTCACTGCTCGGCTCTCTTTCTTACATCGACACAATCACACCGATCGCGTCGATGTAAGAAAGAGAGCCGAGCACTGACTCACAGTCTATAGTCAAGCGCCTCGGGTCAAATCAAGTGAAAAGCAGGCTGAGCTTGAGGCCGAGCTTGAATCATTTGATTCTTTCTGTCATAAGAAGTTTCCAGAGTCCTGACTGTTCATATTGCTACATACACACTGCTAAATTCCTTCTCCACATCCTTATCTAATATGTTTTAATAGAGATTACAAACAAGTCACAGTTCCAACATAAAGATCTGGCGTAGCATTACTACTCTACTAGGCTGTCCAATGCAATGCAGAGACCTTTATATTTGACCTTTTATCAGGGTCTTGATTTTGCTGTAAATACAACCCTTTGCATCGTGTAGGTCTGAGATACTTTATTATCCAACGAGGACATAAACTAATAATGCTAATTTACGGATCCCTGGTTAAAATAACCCAATATTAATACCAGGGTAATGGTCACTGTACCCTGCAGGTAGTAGCAGGAAAGTGACAAGGAGGGTACAAAGCATGAATACAACCCCTGGCACAAATGATCAGCTGGAATCACCACACTTCACAGAGTATGTTCAACGAGGTTTTTTACTTTGTAGCAAATAAACAAATCAGATCAGAACATTCTGGCTTCATGAAACCTCCAGCAAACAAATTCAATTCAGTTGTTTTAATCAATGGCATATTTTTTTTCCAGATCAAGTAGATCAACCACTCAGTGTTGAGGAAAAAATGATGGAATCAAAAAAATAATTTCAAAAATCACCACAATAATATTTAAATCATTTTAAATCATCACTAAACCTAATTTCTATTGATGGAATGAGAAAACAAAGTGTCCAAAATTTCAATGTACACCTGAGCATTGACTGTTGAGGTCTCCCCGGTCCTTTACCTGACATGCTGCCCCATATCATAAATGAGTGGAGAAATTTGATTGTTTTCTTCAGGCAGTCATCTTTATATGTTTCATTAGGACGGCACCAGACAAACGTTTCAGCATCGTCTCCTTGGCCGATGTAGATTCGTGATTCATCACTGAATATCACTTTTATCCGATCATCCACACTCCATGATTGTTTCTCTTTAGCCCACTGTACCCTTGTTTTCTTCTGTTTAGGTGTTACTGCTGGTTTGCGTTTGGCTTTTCTTTACGTAAATCCCATTTCATTCAGCCAATTTCTTACAGTTCTGTCACAAACATGACTCCTGTTTCCATCCATTTGTTTTTCATTTGTTTTGTTATGCATTTTCTATTTTCAAGGCATATTGCTTTGGGTTTTCTATCCTGACGCTCTGAGGTCTTCCTTGGTCGACCCGTATGTTTTCTTTTTAGAACCTTCCCATTTTGTTTATGCTTGCGCCAAATTTTAGCCATACTCCATGTTGGATTTCCTTCTTGAAGGGGTTTTATAATCCTTTCCAGTGTTTCAATTGACAACTCTCTTGTTGGGGCCATGTTTCTTCTCAAAAAGTCCAAGGTTAAGGTCTGTAAGCACTCTCTTTTAACTGCAGACTAATTTGCATTTGTAGACTTAGAAATGCAAATCACTAGGTGATTCCATCATTTTTTCCTGTACTTTATCTGGGAAAAAAAATGCAATTAATTAAAATACTTTCATTTAATTTGTTTGAGGTTTGTTTCACAAAGCCAGAATTTTCAGCTATTAAACAAAAATGGATTTGTGTCGCATGTATGATTTGTTTATTTGTTGCGAAGTAAAAAGGCCGGGTGAACATCCTCTAAGGGTGGTGATTCCATCATTTTTGCCATGGGTTGTAGACTCGACCATCAACAGGACCAGATTAGACTAGAAATCATCCTGCACCAGCCAGAGATGAGGTACAACCATATAAAATTCCCTTTCTTTCCCTGAGTCTCGAGAAGTGAAGAGGATGACGACCGGATCCCACTGGATTTCCTCATTAGTGAGTCACCAAGCCAGGGTTCAGCAAAAGCGAATATCACAGGTTTCTCCAGTTCTTATTCCTGATATCTGAGAAACTCTTCACTGAATAGAACTCAATAGAATCTCATCCAGTGCATTGATTTTCTTCTCAAATCTCCTGATGCGCATTCCAATAAAGGAAAGGGATTTCTGGGTCAGCGCACTAGGTAGGCTTTCTGGGCACCCTCCAAGGAAGGGGTTAAAGGCCTTGCTCCAAAATCCAGCTGTGGTGGGACAGATCAATGACACTGGTACCACTCTCTATGCAGGCTCACCTCTGTCAACCGCTGCCCTTATGACATTTTGAACTTACAACCTTCTGAGGACAAGTGCACAGCCTTAACGACTAGGCCACCATGGCCCCTAAGGACACACCAAACCAACATTCAAGAACTAGTGCCAACCGAGGCTGATTGATTTTAACCACCCTTTGCCTCTCATCTTCTTTGAAACGTTGCAATCGAACACACCAAAGATGCTTGTGTATCCTGTGCCACTGTGAAAGGATATAAGTTGCCTTACCAGGAAGTGGCAGCAGTCTATATTCACACATAAATAGAAAAGAACCAGAATACCAACTAGTACACCATTTACCTGTGCAAGTACCTATAGTGGTGTCCTATTTATTGCAGCAGTATATGATTTGGGGCGTATTCAAGAAGACACTTAATCGATCAAATCGGCACTTGGTCCAATTAGTGCTAATGTTAAATGACCCTATGTGCGCGATGGTCAGCCACGAATAGCTGACGTTGTCCGACTGCAAACTGTGGCAAGGCATTAACAGATGTAGCCTGTTTCCATCTGGTTACAAACCTTTTACATGTGGCAACGGCGATAGCTTCTACAGTACAAGAACCACAATAAAGCGGCTGTCAGAAGCGGAATGGAAAAATATATGGGGAAATGTAATATAGAGTGGAGTACTGAGCATGGCTCATACTCATTTCCAAGGTTGGACTTGAATCTCAGTCAGGAAACTGCAGATCAAATGGTATTTTTGGAACACACCAGCTCAGGGATCTGAGCAGGTCCCTGATACCGAATCTCACAGCTCTGTGCTCGAACTAAACATAAATCAAGTAACACTAAGATCTTGCGCAAGAACATAAATCAAGTAACACCAGAACCCCACTCGTGATTAACAGGACAGGAGTTCGTAACCCAGTTAGGAGACAGTGTAACGAACCAACAGTGAGGTGGGGGAAAGGTGTTTTAGCCCCATTTTAACATTAAAGTGTACAGATCCTGCACTGAGTGTCTGTGTGTATCCGTGTATACATAGGAACAGTCATTATTTTTCCTTTCCTTCGAGAATAGTACTACTATCATTGTAATGAGTCTTGCATATTGGTACGTGCTTTAATTAGGACATGGTGACGGCAATGCATATTCATTAGCGCCGGGTTCACAGGCATGAGGGAGGAGCTAGATGAGCTATTAAAACCTTAATTGCTCAGTGGGTGGAAAATATTGAGTTAATGCCACTGCACTTGTATAAATGACAAATGATTTTTTTTTTTTTTAAAGCTGATCTTAAGAAAGGAAATGCACAGAAGTGTGTGAACATATTGTGTGTGTATGATGGTTTTGACTTATCTGATACTCCACAATTCAGCATGGATGTGTTTCTATGCGAGATTGATTTATTCCTCAAGAGCACATATTGTTTTCTCTGCTCGGCTCTTTCAGCACACGAATCCTGCTCTTTTAACCTGTCTAATCATGCAAGTCTTCTGAAACATTAGTCTGCTCTCACTTCCCCATTCATGGGCATGGAGACTGGTACTTACTTTCCCTCCGTCTGGCACCGGATACCGGATACCACTCCTGAGAGTTACTTTACTTTCAGCTTCAACTTGGTTCTGTGTATTGGTCGAATGTCAAATCGATATCACTTCCTTTGCATTATTACCATTTTCTGAAGCTGTTTTTTTTTTTTTTTGGGGGGGGGGGGGTGGTTCGGATAAAAGTGCCTTTTGCCTTTCACGGCCTCTAGTTGTAATTGATCAATATTCATTGTGTACCATTTTAACTGTAGAGACATCACATTAAAAAAGGAGTACTCTTGCAGTTTTCAACTGATCCCGTATCTACAGTAGCGTTTCTGAAGCACACAGTCCCCTCTGAAACTATTGGACTGGTAAGGCCAATTAATTTGTTTTTGCTGTTAGATTGATCGATTCAATTTAATGTAAACTTTTTTTTTTGTTCAAAATGAACAAAATTTTAAATAACGAGTAAGCACTCTGATTCACTAAGGTACGCCTATTATGAGTATTTATATTTTAGACCTGTCGGGATGGATTTCGTGGGAAACTGCGTATTGTCGTCTTACTTTCAAATTCGATTTATGCGATTGCATATTTTCCATGTTTATTGTTGGATTTCAACAACTGCCCTTAGATTTGAATTGTGAGTTTCAAATGAACAGGTTTTTCCGTTGTTTTCTCAGTGCAGGGATGGGTTGCATCATATTTTCCATGGTAGTGTATGGATGTGGTGGATAGAGATCATGTTAAAAAATACTGGAGTATTCCTTATGTAGCCTTCGATTCTGTTAATTGAATGTGAGACGCTAAACAAATGTCAGCTCGGTGAGAATCCATATTTGCCAGAATGCTACCCAAGTCAAGATCAGGGCGCATGGTGGTTTAGTGGCTCGCACGTTCGCCTCACACCTCCAGGGTTTAGGGGTTCAATTCCCGCCACAGCCCTGCGTGTGTGGAGTTTTGCGGGGGTTTCCTCCGGGTACTCCGGTTTCCTCCCCCAGTCCAAAGACATGCAGGTTCGGCTGGTTGGCGTGTCCAAAGCGTCCGTCGTGTACGAATGTGTATGTGATTTTGCCCTGCAATGGATTAGCACCCCATCCAGGGTGTCCCCCGCCTTGTGCCCGATGCTCCCTGGGATAGGCTCCAGGTTCCCCGTGACCCTGAAGGTTAAGCTGTATAGAAGGCTGGATGTAATGCCTTACACACTTCCATACTAAATCGAACATCATCTATATGCTCGTGATGTGTAATGCATCACTTATATCGAGTACTTTTTCTCGCAGTACATCTGAGTGAGTGTGTGTGTCTGTAGATGTGCATACTTTCACACAAGTCACAAAAAGACGCAGTTCCGAGCGACTCCGGTAACAAAGCCATTATTAACGTGCTCATACTTCTGACAGAGCGCACTTGTATTAACGCTCTCAAACACACGCGGACGCACTCGCAATTATGCCATGGCAGAAAAGCACAATGGTCCCCTACAGACTCTTGTCTCCTTGTCTGTGTAATTACGTCTCATTCAGGTAAGACCGCTTTAAAATGTAACTACAGAAAATCACTGGAGCAAAATGTTCTCCGGCTCCCGGCTCCCGCGCGATCAGGCTTGACAAAGTGGCAAACGTAAGATATGGCGGAACAGTTCGCGGCAGGATTAACTCAAAGTCGGAGGATCAGTGAGGATTTGTGTCTTTTCCTTGTTTATTCCTAGCGCATGAGATGTTTTGCTGTTGAAATGAGCATGTCGGAGTCCTAGGGGAAGTTTCTTTTTTTCCCTCGCATGCAGATTTCTTGGATGATTGTAGAACAAAATACACGTTCGCATGTTTTTGGAAGCGGTGCAGTTTTTTTAAATAGGATGCTACAGCAAAGCATAATTGTGTAATTAGAGCTCAGGAAGCGTAAACATCCTCAAAGCAGAAATTATATATTCATGTGCTGGCTGTTGCTCGAGATTTGTATCGTTGGAACCTTGGCTTCAGTTGCACAACTGCAGGTTGTATGTTTACATGTATTCATTTGTCTGTGTAATAACAGTTATAATAAATTTGTGGCGCAAATCTGGATTTAATTTTTTACTCGATTTCTATCTACCTTTCAGCTCTGTGCTCAGCTGATTGTTTTTTTCCTCTTAATGTTTATTTTGTAAATGGTCGAGTCATTACGTTCTAAGTTCTTATTTTCATTTTAGCAACCTGGTTATCCAGTTATTTCAGGACCTCTAAATAATATAACTCTAATGTTCATATTAAAGAAAAAATATTACATATACAGTATGCGGTAGCCGGGGAAAACCCTTCACCTGGTGAAATTTTGGCATGTTCTACGTCTCATATCTCTACATGCTTTCCAGAACGAAAAATTGTTTCTGCTTGGCACGTATCTCGATCACAAGTAAAGTAAATGTTGAGGTTAAATGTACGACACATTTAGACTTTCACCAATTTTAGACTCAATAATTAAAGTTCTAAAAAGACACTCGGCAGTTTTGTTTAAAATATCGGTCAGTACGACGATCTGGGATTGTTTATTTGAATTCATATTGTACATCCGGTTTTCTATCAAACGCTGTCCGTTAGTGAAAGCGCTTTACAAATACAATCCAATCGACGACAGCTGATCGCATCACTGAGAGTGGGACGCGTGCTGGTGTGCGGTTTATGACCTCGTCGAAGTACATCCTTGTTGCTGACCTGACTTTTGTGTGTGGCGACCTTTATATCGTGCCTCGTACCTCATTCTCTCCCGCTCACTCTCTTCCTGTTTTATGCGCTCGATAGTCAGAAAGAGATCTAGAGATCGTTGAGATAGAGGAAGAGTAGTGGTGGGATGATAGAGGAGAAGAAGGGCCATTGGTTCGAATTGATCTAGAGATAAGCGGGTTGCTCTCCAGGTGAAGAGACATATAGTTCCTGTCTAGCTGTCACTAACACTTGTATTATGCCTCGGCAGTGAATGAGCGAATGAGGGAGGAAAAGCTGTGTGTGTGTGGGAGGGTTAAGATTCAGTTAACCCCAATCCTACGTCCAGAGATGTTTCACTTACAACCTGTTAGTGCTGGTGTGTGTGTGTGTGTGTGTGTTGGACCTGAATTGTCATGCTAGAAACAACACACAGAAGAAAAGAAGGAAAACGATAAAGGGGAGCAAATGACGGATTGTAAATGGACGAGGGAGGGAGATGACGAGGGGGTGAAAAAGCAAACAGGAGTGTTTGCTCTAGGTTCCAATGTTGTGCGTCGAATTCCCCTCAATGTTTCCTCTTTCGTCCGCACGTTCCATCTTCACGGTCATTCCAAGCGCAGTTCCTTTGCATGCCATTGTCCTCAGATGCCCAAGGGACCGAGTTCACATGTCTAGACGTCAGGACCTGAAGTAGAAGGCCAAATGGTTCATTCAGTCCATGCAGTTTTTCTTAAGCATTTCCTTTTTTTTTTACCTAGCCGACTAGGTTTAAATGTTATCATTTTATTGTGACAGTGTTTTCCTATAAAAATAAAAAAAATAAAAAAATTGTGCTGTCAGTTTTATCTCTCTACCAATGTTATTGTGCAGAGGTGTAAATTGTTTGGCCAGCAGGGGGCTCACACCCCTCCCCTTTCTTATCTCCCTGCTCATGAGCAGTCACGATACTCTACACACAGAAACCCAACAGCGTCCCGACTAATCTTATAACAGACTAGTGGCGATAAAATAATTCATTTGTTTATACTGAATGAAAATGTCCGATAAGTCGATTTCCGAACGCCAGCGTACTATGAGAAAGAAAATGATCTAATCATATTTTTTTTCCTTTTGGTGTTCTGCAATAAATGGATACAGCTAAGCTAGTTCACCGGTCGGTGGTCCTGTTTTTCAAAGGAATGACAACTCCCTTTTTTTAAAAAAAAAAAAAAAAACATTATTTAAAATCCGTTTATAGCTACATTTAATGTCCACAAAACGAGAACTCCCAAATGAAGGCATGCCAGAAACATTACAGCTTTACGTCTGACCGTTTCAAAACACTCACAGTGGAGACTCCTTCCAAAAATGTTAAATGAATATGGTGGAGCCACACAAGTCCCTATAAATTAGCTGCTACTGTACTGTTCTAGCAGCGAGAGGTGAAACGCTTTTCAAAAAACAGTGTCTGTCTTTCTCTCCTCCCCTCGTCTCATCCACACGAGACGAGATATAGTTGAAACTGCTGTGTGTCCTCTATGAATCTTGATTACTAAGCAAAGACAATTGTTCCATTAGCAAATTAGCAAGGTTTCTTTCTCTCTCGCTCTCTCCCTTACTCTCTCTGTGCCACACACACACAAGCACACATACCTACGTGTGCGTATCCCTGTATTACAGATTGATTTCATGCCCCCCGTGACGCAGATAGAAATGATTTAATACATTATGTAAAGTAATGGAGCGAGACAGCTCATTGATTCACGGGAAGGTCAGGACTGAGGTTACTGCCATCATCTCGAGCATCTTTCACACACATACACACACACACACACACACACGGCTAACTCTGTAACGTTGACACCCACCATGACATTAATGAAGGACTTGATGTGATCAGAATTAATGTGGACGTTATATTGTGTCTTCTGATTGATGTAATTGATTTGTCCCTGACTAGAAGAGTTCTTTTCATTCAGTAAACCCTCACTATCACATATGTGGGTCTTCTCTAAACTGCCTCGCAAAATTGCATAGGCTGTCTTGTATGCTGTAGCATTACAATTTGCCTTCACTGGAACCAACGAGAAGCCGGACCATTTTCCAGCATGACAATGCACCTGTGCACAAAGCGAGCTCCATGAAGACATAGTTTGCCAAGGCTGGAGTGGAAGAGTGGCCTGCACAGAGCTCTGACCTCAACACCACCGAACACCTTTGGGATGAACTGGAATGCTTCCTTGCCCGACATCATTGAGTACAAATCCCCATAGCCACGCTCCAAAATCTAGTAGAAAGTCTTCCCAGAAAAGTGGAGGTTATTATAACAGCAAAGAGGGACTAAATCTGGAAAGGGATGTTCAACAAGCACAGATGAATATTATTAGTCAGGCGTCTACATACTTTTGGCCATGAGAGACCGAGAGACACAGAAAGCCAGAATACGTCCAGATGTATCATCTGTCAGAATAGACAGCTACTAGTTTTGGTATCTTTGGTGTCCACTAAAGTCTTAATAATGTCTTTGATGGCATGGTTCAAGTTACTGATATATGATGAACTCCACCTCACAGCTCCAGGTTGGATCCTGAGATCAGATTCCTGCCTTTGTGGTCTCACTGCATGGGTTTCCTCCGACTTCCCAAAAACGTACCAGTAGGTGGATTGGCTACTCTAAATTGCCCGTAGCTGTGAATGTGCGTGTTCATGGTACCTGGCATCCAATCTAGGGTGTATTCACGCCTCATGCGTGCCAGGATGTTCCCAGGATAGACTCTTTACTAGACAGCCATTGGTAGCTTCAGTATGTTTATTGGTGCACTACATTCTTGGTGGTGGTTTTTAGAAGTCTTTGAGAGTTTCTCCCATCATATCCCGTTCTTTATTAGACAGAGATTACATGTAGAGGTATGCCCTTGTGGCACTGAAATTGGATTAAGTATGTGCACAGAAGAAGAAACCTGAAGAGACTTCAACTGCGAACTTGGCTTCCATCCAACTGGAGTGGGAGCTTAATTGAGAAGAATGAGACCGAGGAGAAGGATCTATTCATCTGTGTGGGACAGAGGAAGGTGGAATAAGACAGAAACGTTCGTCTTGTTTATCAACAGGTTTTCTTTTTCCGTAAAATCCTTCCTTCGCTTTGTCCAGTGCAAACAACCAACATGAGCATGAATGAATTTGACAGATGACACTTTTTCAATCACCTTAGTTCAGAATGTTGGACATGAATGTTTGAGACATGGTTAGCACATGGCATTCAGCTCTCTCCTTGTACAGCCTTTTGAAAGGCGTTCCTCTGAGGTTCATCAAAGGTTCCTCGGATGTTCCTTAGCCGTTCTTTATAGATCCCTTACCTCATTAAGCCTACAGTGTATAGATGGAGCCAGGGGCGACGTCTCTATTTATCATGGTGTCAACGTGGTGATGAAGACCTCTTTAAGTCTGGCAGCGGGTGCTTGGGGAGAAGGAGACTGCAGCATGGAGTACTTATAATAATGGATCGTTATGTCAAGTGCTGAAGTGTAGGTCTCTCCGTCTCACTCTCTCTCTCTTTGATGAAACCTTGCTGAGCGTTATTGCGTTAATGTTATGCCAAATTTCTGACGGTCTGTCTGGTCGAGCTTTCATTAGTCATCTGAAGCACTAGGAGAATGCTTGTT
Organism: Ictalurus furcatus; assembly: GCF_023375685.1. Lineage (NCBI taxonomy): Eukaryota > Metazoa > Chordata > Actinopteri > Siluriformes > Ictaluridae > Ictalurus > Ictalurus furcatus. The sequence continues at coordinate 5,427,525 of NC_071282.1, forward strand.
CGATCTTGATAATCGGCTGTTACTAAAACGACAGAATACAGCGATAAATTGTCAAATGTATGAGTGGTTTGTGCAGTCCGAGACCCTTTGTGTTCATTTGTGGCATTATGATTGTTTCCTGCGAGATTCTTTTATCCAAGGCAAGAGGGTACAATAAATACAGTCGAGGGTTAAGGCGCTTGTTCGAGGGCCCTACAGTGACTTTCGGGAAGTCCTGAAATTTGTATTCTATGGTCATTTGCTCAGAGCTTGAGCTACTGAGCTACAGTTGCCCACAGCTGTTTGCTACTGATAAGTTATTTTTCATTTTTGAGATTTTAATAGAGGCTTAATTATGGTGGTTGAGAGATATCAACCAACACTACACAATTTCCACAGCACAAAACCAAAATGGACATTTAAATGTTTAGGGAAATGATAATAAAAAATACTTCCTCGCAGCGATTAGCAGAGCTCCCAACATTGCTAGTTGGGAGAGGGTAAAAAAAAAATACAAACCAGAATTTTACCAACGAAAACCCCTAGTGTATGTTGGTAGACATCTATAACTATATCCGGATTTTTGTAAAACAGTGTAACTTTGTTACAGTGTCCATTGTTAAAAGTGCTATAATAAATAAAATTTAACTGAATAATCATAAAATCTCAAAAGGATTAGGTCTCAATCCGGTTTCTCCTACTCCAACTGATAACTTATGTGGCTGGCTCAACTGTGGTTGAGAAGGATGGGCAAATTCAACTGGTTTTTATTCGCACCCTTGGTGCCTTCACCGTTGGACCTTGTTGCATGTTGTTTTTGGCGTGGTGGTCATCAGGTTCTGGCAAAAACTTGGATTAGGGTGTGGCATGTGGGCTCATGAAACAGACATTGCTGTTCCCTTGGTGCTTGGGCCCGCCAATCACTGCTAGCAGCTATATTTTTCATTATTGCCGCTTGTATATTTTTAATATCTTATATTTGTGTATAGCGTAAACACAACAGGCTCTATAAAATCTAGACCTCCTGCATTTGTGTTGTCAGATTTTGTGTTGCCAGACTAGGTCTCTCAGTCATCATACTTACTGTTCCATTAGTGCAATATGAAAGTAAATATGCCATGCCAAACAGTACTAGTCTAATTATAATGTCTCTTTGTCCTCTGTTCAAAAGAACTGCCTCTCAGTCTCGCTACAACAGACCATTAACTATCCCAATTAAAGTGCGAACGTCAACCGCTTCCCTCATCTCTCAGGCCTGCGTCGTAATCTCCACGTTTAAGCCCGATAGTCTCCGGCGGGTCATAACTCATCCTGCACAGACTCGGACTGTCCGACATTTTTAAAATGGCTGCTTCAATCATTCGACTATAAATCAAACCAAGCGAAGCTTCACTGCTTTTCTCTGGCGCTTAGGACACATTCCATGAAGACTAAAGCATGTAACTGAACGCAGATGACGAGTTGAGGAGTTATGGCTTTTAAATGAGTGTTTATTGTAGTTATAGTGTGCAGTCATTTGCATACTAAGCCTCTTTCTTCATGGCTTGCTCTAATATGCATGTAGTGCGGTCATTAAAGAAAACTCGAACGTTATTACAGAAAGAAATAACTTCCACAAGGGTTTCGAATCATTCTGGTGGAGGGTTGTTTCATGAACGAGTGCTTCTGAAGTAAGATGTGGCACAGAAATAACTTCCAATAGGGCACAGAGCCATATCATCCTGTTTCACATGCTCATAAAATCCCAATCATGAAAATATTCCAACATCAGGCTGTATGTGAATATAGTCATCTGGATTTTTTTTTTTAGCATAGGTCTGTGGTTCGCCTAGAAAATGTGATTGCTAGCATTCTTTCAGGAGAACAGACAGGTGACAAAAAACTAAAGAAATACAAATAAAGTGTCTTAGCATGGTGTTGGGGCAACTCTATTGGCAGGATGAACATCATTTGGTGTTCATCAATCGGTGCTGGGGGAGAGCGTCTAAAATCTAAAATCTCCTCATACATGTTCACTGTGTTAGGATCTGGTGAGTGTGAAGGCCATAGTATATGCTTTACATCATTTTCATCCTCATTCAGTGACCCCTTGTGCCCTGTATATATCCTGTTTATGCACATGCACTCACTGAGCACTTCATGATGAACACCTACTCTTTCATGCAATTATCTAATCATCCAATCATGTGGCAGCAGTGCAATGCTTAAAATCGTCCAGATACGGGCCGGCAGCTTCGGGTAATGCTCACATCAACCGTCAGAATGGGGAAAACATGTGAGCGCAGTTATTTTGACCGTGGCATGAATGCTGGTGCCAGACGGGCTGCTTTGAGTGTTTCCATGACTGTTGATCTCCTGGGATTTTCACGCGCATCAGTCCCTAGAGTTTAATCAGAATGGTGTAATAAAGAAATAACATCCGGTGAGCGGCAGTTCTGCGGACGGGAGCGGACGGTCGATGAGAGAGTTCGACGGAGAACGGCCAGGCTGGTTCGAGCTGACTGAAAGGCTACAGTAACTCAGATAACCACTCTGTACAAGTGTGGTGAGCAGAAAAGCACCTCAGAAGGCACATGTCAAAATTGTATATATATATATATATATATATATATATATATTTGTGTGTGTGTGTGTGTGTACTTACAGGAACTTTCAAATATTTGTTACAGACAAACAGTGGAATGGTCCTTTCATTTCTTCTCACCGTTATGGGTTTATGGGCAGGTTAATGCTGATCCCTTCCCTTGGCGTAGTTCTTTGTTCTTTTGTTCAGAAAGGATGTTTAGAAAGTAATCGAATGGACAGTCCATGAAAGGAAAGCAACCATTCTGTCTTTCACTTAATATCCCATTTTGTTCCTTAGCTTTTTCCTGTTTCTATCATGCTGCCCCTTTGTCTTTGTTCTTCCAGATGTGCCACATTAATTCCACCACTGCTTCCCAATTTATGTTCTCTGTCATAGCGTGCAAAGACTGTTATTACCTCCTTCTTGTGTACACTGTGTGTGTGTGTGTGTGTGTGTGTGTGTGTTGCCGTTCCCATGCACGTGTCTCCTTAAAAACGCACACGTTTCTCTTGCTATCCTTATAAGGATTTACACTGACATTATTGTTCATGCAGCAAATGAACGTGACCTACACCTAACTTTAATGCTCACCTTAACCTCGGTAACCAAAACATTTCGATTTCATTTCTTTTGAACTGTTTTTTAAAAAAATAAAAGCTGCAGTTCGGATTGTGAAGCCATTTGGTCCCCACCGAGATATAAAAACACGCCCACACACATCAAATATCAATTAATGACGTAATTTAGCACTGACGAACATGAGACGAAGCTTATTTGCATATAAAATCTTCACATATCACTTCAAGCTGAAATCTGATCGAAATCTTCAGATAGTTCTGCCCCATTAATCTGCTGAGCCTTTATTGCTGCTTATGTTGCACTTCCTGTTTAATATATATATATATATATACATATACACACACACACACACACAATATACGATATTGAGGATCATTTGTGCACTACTTATTAACCCAGTCTTGAATATTTATACCTGCTTTGCATAATTGGATTTGTGATTTGGGGCTGCGTTGCGTACCAGCGCTCGTCGTATTTATTTATTTATTTATTTATTTATTTATTTATTTATTTTTGTGTGTCTCTCATTGTTCTGATAAAGTGCACATGGAGGTCATCCCTCTGCGCAGCCTGCTTAACTTAATGAAGAAACAGTTTGGCAAGGTGGGAAGTACCGCACACCCAGGAGCGCTAACGAAATTAGCCTCAACAATGGCCCCGGTGCTAGCATAGAGCCAAGCTGTGTTATTAGGGCAGATGGAGGGATTTTAGATCAGAGATGTGGGGATTCGGATGCGTTTAAGTGCCATTGTGGAAATGACATGGCATGATTTGGCAAGAATAGGGAAGGAAGTGTGTGAGGCAGAGAGCAATAGTGTGTGCGCACAGGCACACACACACACACACACACGCACACACGCGAGCTGGGGCTGGCTTAAGCTGATTGCTCTGAGATGTTCTTTGGAGATGGAATGAACAGAAAATGGACAAATTAAAGAGAGAGAGAGCGAGAGAGATGTAGGCGAGGAGGGAATGGACAGGTGCAACGAATAAGAGTGCAAGGTAGATAAGAGCCGAGGAGTGAAAGAGCAAGACGAGGCATTAATGAGACAGTCTAAAGGCGGTTTTCTCTCTAGTCTGATGGTGGAATGGAGGAAGAGAAAGAAAGAGAGAGAGAGAGAGAGAGAGAGAGAGAGAGGCAGCGTGTTCAATCTGCAGGCGGAGGCTGTCACAGCCTGACTCACTAGATAACAGAATTACTGCAAATTGAAGTTTGAGTCTCTCTCCCTCTCTTTCTCTCTTGCTCACACACACACACTCGCACACACTAGCTCTCACTCAGGGATTTATGGCTTCTGGTGAAGGTATTCTCTCTGGATTCTCAGATACAGCACCTCTGGCTCAAACAGAAAGTGGTGGAATAATGATGATGATGACGATGATGATGATGATGGGTGGTAAAGTTTGAGAGGTAAAGAGAGAATTAGTGAACAGTCAGAGGGAAGTGAGAGACAGAGCGGTGAAGAAGTCATCAAAAGTGACGACGGGAGTGAACCTCCGCATAAAACTGCTTCGCTAAATGTTCTCATAATTAGATCCTATACTAAGCAAGGAATAAAACACGACTGGATGTGGTGTTAATTAACAATGAAAAACATATCGTCAGTGATATGGTGAAGCTTTTCTGTAAGGAGACATTTATTTAACATTTATGGAAGGAGTCTCCAGTGTCAGCCCATTGTAGCAGTCTTCAGAACGTTGGAGTTTGCACTTTGTGGTTTCAAGAGCGAGACGGAAAAAAAAAAAAGAAAAAGAGGTTGGTGCTGTAAAGTAATTGATAACAGGAAAGAGCTTGTCTCATAGAACAAGCAAAAAACCACTTACAGGTGAAGTGCATGATATTATTAATCTCATTACAGTGGCACCTTTCAGGGGGTGGGATATATTAAGCAGCACGTGAATAGTTCAATGGGCACGTGAGCATTAGAGCAATGGAAGAAGGTGGCCTGGTCTGATGAATCACGGCTTCTTTTACATCGTGTGGACGGCCGGGTGCGTGTGCGTCGCGTACGCGTCGCGTACCTGGGGAAGAGATGGCACCAGGATGCACTATGGGAAGAAGGAGGAAGTGTGATGCTCTGGGTAATGTTCGGATGGGAAACCTTGAGTCCTGTCATTCATGTGGATGTTACTTTGACACACACCACCTACCTAAACACTTCCGCAGACCTTCATGGCAACAATATTCTAATGGTCGTGGATTCTTTCAGCAGGATAATGTGCTGTGCAACACTGCAAAAATTGTTCAGGAATGGTTTGAGGAACATGACGGAGAGTACAAGGCGTTGACTTTGTCCTCCTTCGTGCTGGACAAACAAGTCCGATCCATGGAGGCCCCACTTCCAGGACTTAAAGGATCTGCTGATAACATCATGGTGTCAGATACCACAGCACACCTTCAGAGACGTGGAGGCCATGCCTCGGCGGGTCAGAACCGTTTTTGTAGCACAAGGGGGACCTTCACAATATTACGCAGGTGGTTTTAATGTTATGGCTGATCGATGTAAACCATACAAGCCCCTGTCTAACTTGTTACTATAGAAATGATAACATATTAGAACGGTCCGAGTCCGAGCCATGGTAGAATTATTTACCGAGTTCACGTACAGTTCTGAACTTTAAGACATGACTCCAATTGGCTGTTTTCCAAAAAAAAAAAACCCAAAAAACTTTTCTATTGGTTAAACTAGTCTGCCGTATGCACATTCTGGATTATAAAAGCCAAGACTGACCTTTCTCTGCCTGTGTTAGTCCACAATCGTCCATCCTTTTTCTCCTTCTTCCTTTGTTGTCCAAGAAATTGCCCTTTCAAAACCACCACAAATGCACACTACCAAGAAATTGTATGTGTGTTTTTTTTCTTTTTTTTTTCTTTTTCAGTTACTCTGCTTGCTTTGCCTTTTCCCCCCTCAAATATCTTTTGGTCGCTCATTGTTTGGTCTATCCTCTCTCTCTCTCTCTCTCATTCTTTTCCTTTTGTTTGTGTCCTCCTTTTGACTTGTATTGGTGCTGCTGTCAGCGTGACCTGTCCCCTTTACCATTGTCTTCATATTGTGATAAATATTTCTTTCAGAGATGGAAGTCTAATGTGAAACTGGTTTTTTGTAGGTACACAGAAGCATAGATCTTAATGATTGTCAAGAAGTGTTGCAGGTTTGTCGACAGAAAACTCATGGATTTCTGCAGTTATAGGACTTTTGTGCCGGTCAATTTGAATCATTTTAAAGGTGTCTTCTCTATTCTGAAGTCACATTTTTTATATATATGACTCTTCTTCTAGAATATATTGATTGCCGAGCGTCCGTCCGTATGGATTTGAGACCAGTTCGGCCATTTTTCTTATGGTTAAGAAGCACATTCAAACAAGGACTGGCTGGTTGTAGAAGAAACCAAAAGGCCAGTGCTGTCTTGCAGTGTATTGATCCCAGGATAGCAGTGAAAATAATGAAAAGGACAGCGCAATGTGTATTGTTAGGTCATGATGGTTAGTCACAAAGACTTCCAGTCCCTGATGAGAAGGGATACACTCTGAAATGCCAGTGCATATGGTGTTTTCATGGCTTCATCCATTACTGTGGCAGTGATGCATGCTCTGTGCATGTTGGTATGAAAAGACTGGAATTTCCTGCTTGCGAGTAAGAGAAAGTGGCACTGTTGCGTGCTGCCAATACTTCTGCTTGTTGATTTTCACGCTTCTGCGCTTGGCATGACCCCGAAATCTCAGTCTCCAGACTTCAGCTTCATGTTTCATCTGTCCTTGTTTTTTTCTTCTCGTTGTATTTGTAAAAACACTGACCATCTTTCTCACCACCACAGAGGACAACTCTGAAGGCCCCTCTCCAAAGGAAAAGACCAAAATCGATCTTTCTGTCCCCGCACAAATTATGTGCATTCCCAAGTCGACAAAGACATGTTGTCTTTGTGTAGCCATGATTTTTTTTTTCCCCCTTGTGTTATGGTTGAAGTGGCTAGAAGAGTGTTAGCTGCTGCTTTGCATAGCAATAGATGCTAGCTGTAGCCAGTCTTAATGGAATCATGGGGGTTTGGCAACCCCGTGCTAATTGTGTTTAGGGTAGAATGCTTGCCCATTCTCTGCCGAGTTTGAATTCGTCGGCTATTCACTGGTGGGTACAAAAAAAAAAAACCCCTCCTGAATGGAAGTTCTCAAAAATGGGAAAGCAAGCAATGAGAGAAAAGCAAGAGGGGGAGGGTTATTTTAGAAGTGCTAAAACACCCAACGAAAATACTTCTATTGAGTCTTTTCTTGCCACTTTTGTTTGGTGACCTGTGCAAATTGAGGTTCCCACAGGGATTCTTTACGCCATATAGCCCCAGCTGACAGAAGGTGTTTATAAACACAGCAGTGTCATTACAAGAGACTCGTTTAGTAATTTAATTAACTGGAAATTACTTGGACGGTTACACAGATTCAAGATTGACACACTGTTGCTTACCTCGGTACAGATCTGTTCAAAATTCTTGTTTTGGATTTATACGGTCAATAACATAAGCGTCTACAAAATATATTACTTTTCATGTATATTTTGTTAACATTTATCAGCAAAGCTTAAACTTAAATAGGGGACACAATGGCTTAGTGGTTAGCATGTTTGCTTCACACCATTGTAGTCCCGCTGCCATCCTGTGTGCACCGAGTCTGCTTGTTCTCCCCGTGCTTCAGGGGTTTCCTCCGAGTACGCCGGTTTCCTTCCTCCAGTGCAAAGACATGCGTTGTAGGCTGACCGTCATTCAGGCTTGGGGAGTAACGGAATACGTGTAACGGCGTTACGTAATCGGGATACAAAAAACTGGTAGCTGTAATCCGTTGCAGTTACGTCAGAAAACAAAGTAATCAGATTACAGGTACATTTTGTAAAAAAATGGGAATACTATCAGAACTTTTTTTTTCATTTAAAACCAATGAATCGTTTGACATAACACAATATAGACAGCTGCTTGATTATACAGTAGTTCTGGTTCTCTCTTGCCAGGCGTGGCTCATGTGAGCAACCTCCTGGTGCACGCGCAAATAAATTTTGCGCAAAGTCGAAATTTAGACAAATTGTTATCTGAAATGCTTTTGTTAGGGTGACCGTACATCCTCTTATTCAGACCATAAAAAAGCGTCCAGCTGTGATTTCTAAATGTGAGAAAATGTCCGGGATTCGGCTTTAATTTCATTATGATGTGCTTATGGTCTAATACTGCATTGTGCGTGCGCATGTTTGCATTGCTTTAACCCCTCTCTATAATCCTCACCTTCTCGCACATCAATTGGTCGATTATAAAAGGCTTACAGCAACTATTGGCCAAATTCCTGCCTCTCAACCATTAGCCTACTCCCAGCAAACGTACGAAGGTGAAGCGCTGTCGTCTACGGCGTCAAACAGTTGCTTGACAATAGCAGCAAATGACAGCTGTCCTGAGTAGAAACAATGCTCACGGTCGTATAAGATCATTTTTAATTTCAAGTTATCACATTGTTTCGTATTACATGGCCATCCTAATGTCTAAATGATGGCAGAAGGTACACTCGTGGCATCTAACATTTTATTTTATTCCATGGACATTCAAAAGAATGTAGGAATGTATTTATATATATTATATATATATATATATATATATATATATATATATATATATATATATAGTGTAGTGTAGGATAAGTGGTATGGATAATGGATAGATGGATGGATGCATTAAACTTGAACTTTTTTTCTTCGTCCAGTGCTTGTCACTAATCCGTTCTCTGCTATACTTCAAGCCTGACGCGTGCACGATTCATGGAGTGACTCCATGTTGGATTGCTATAACATGTCATTTATGGCACAGGATTATATGCCAATCTCCATCTGATAAACAAAGTCCATCCTAGCGCTCTTACTCCTGTCTGACCTACATGACCTTGTTTGGCAGCTTATAACACCGCGCTGCTTCTTTGTGATGTTTTTCCCTACCTTTTAAAACCGTCCAACCTTGTTCGGAGTGTACAGTCACCATCCATCTCTGTCAGGGGTGGAATGGATCAGGGGAAGAAAAAAAAAATCACATTTCAGCGGCATTAAACAGCCTATAAGAGGTGCAAGTAACCTGGTTAGGGATGTAGTCACACATTCATCAGCTGTCAGCAAGGACACGGGATGAAGCCAAAATGACTCTTGGAGCAGTATTGAGGGACAAATATAGTGCACAGACAGTAATAATAGTAGAACTAAAAGCAACAACAATAATAATGGGGAATTTACCTCAATTTTCACCAAATTTGAGTCATTGCCAATGATCTGTTCTGCTGTAAAGATTAGCTAGTGTTGCTCTAATCGTCATGGGACAGTGTGATTCAATCCTATCTACCAGGGCTAATAATGCTCTCTTGAACTCAGACATTTATACTGTCTAGGAAATATGGAGTAATCATACAGATGCATGTAAAATAGCGGAATTACAATGAAATCGATTGGTTGACAGGTGGAAGAGGTTAGATTGGGTCGAGGTTCTGCACTGAGGACCAGAATGATGTCAATCAAATCCCCAGACTGTCATAAAGCTGCTGATGGGAGTCCTGAGCAAAGCCGTTTAACACCAAACTGCTCAACTCTGTCCTTAGATTGGATTCTGCCTCACTTCGAAGTCGTCTTGGATAAATGTTTCTCAGAAACGTTTGGAGATGAGGTGTGTTATTTGATGTTTGCTTTAAAAGCTGAGACTGTCACAGGAACCGATGGGTTGAGAGAGATTTGCCTTTCTTTTTTTTCTTTTTTTATGAGTGTAGAGTCTTAACTGCTTCTCATAAGGATGTCTGTTTAAAGCATCATCCTATCACAGGGCTTCGGCATCAATCTGATTAGATTGTTGATTATCTTTACCTATTGATATATACTATATATAAAAAAAGATGCTAAGTTGGGCTAAAAAAAATAAAAAAAAAAGACATGTCAAGCTAGTCCTCTTGATTAGAGAGACTATTCCAGAATTCTCTATATCCAGACCTCTGTCATTTTATTTATTTATTTAGATAGATAGATGAAATGAGGGAATGCTGTGCTGCATTTGGATATAAGAATCGTGACACTTCAAAACAAAAAGAATTACTATTAACAGGAGAAATGTGTATATGAAAATGTGTATTTTGTTCTTGACAGGTTAACTCAGGCTCACTTTTATATGAATTGAATCTCAAACCCCTGTCTCAACTGAAACCCTGAACTAGAACCCATGCCAGAAGATCCATATCACATTCTCACTATTCAGACATGCTACACATGTTTGCGAAGTCCTGCATCTGCCTTTGACATTGACGTTTCTGAGCCTTTATTTGATGTATTGCTTTTCTGCTTTCCACTTTGTTTTGTCTAGTGGTCGTGTTTGCGTCGGCCTAGTCCGGTCTGTTTGGAAATGTCCTGACCCTTTGCCTGCCTAACGTTTGTGATCACTGGTTTGTCCTATTGGTTTATCTGTACTTGTTTGTTCAATAAACCATGTATTCAAGCCAGTCAGGCTCAATCATGAACATTTAAATTAGTACAGAAATGTATGATGCCTTTAACACGGCAGCTCTGTTGAACGTAAAGTGGATTGCGACAGATTTTATCAGAATAGATCGGCATGTCCTCATTGATTTGCACTGGCTTACGAGCGATTCTCACCCTTGCTAATGTGGCAGAGAGAACTGACGTATGAAATCAGTTAGCAACATCGACGACTGCGGCATATAGGTTTCCTATATCTGTGGTTTTAGGTCTTGGGCTCCTGTTTTTGTTTATAGCCTGGTAAGCAGTTTCTGGATCAGAAGCTAAGCACTATTACATTGTATAAGTTTAATGGACTTACATATCCCTTATCTCACTGGAACATATCAGCTTAAGCAGGGATTCTTAAACTTTCTGCAGTCCTCTTAACTGTCAAATAAATTTCACGGACCCACCTTCGAACATAATCCAGTAATTTACATATGAGCCTCATTATGTAAATGTGTATAATTGTATTTTTCTACTAAATGGAGCCATAGATTTTTCTATTCCTGAAATTTCCAGACAGAACACGTTAGGCCCGAGTAGGCCGGTTCATGATAACTACTTTTTGTTGGTCGATATATCGTCCCAGATATAATACTACGATATATAAACGATATTATTGCCATTTTAAGACCATTTTATCCCACTATATATATATATAATAATAGCATAATAACTATATGTATAATAATACCATAATAATGCAAGTACACCCTTTCGAAGAACAAAGAACTTTTCATTCGTAAGAATATTTAGACGTTGGAATTGGAATGTGAAAACATTTTTATATCCTAAATAAATAAGTAATAAATACACCTTATTAACAAAGGGGTCCTATTTGATCTTGACCACATATCTGTAGTGGCAGAGTAAAAGGAGAAAAGTCTTTTATCTCCTCCAGAATGTGGTCACAGGCTGGAATGGTGGTTTGGGAGATGTACGTTTTCTTTGGCAATTCGTATCGCTTGTCAAAAGTTCGCAGGACGTTTTTAAATGCTGGTTTTCGACCATTAACGGCTGCATCGCTTTGTCGTTATAGCGAGTTACGCTATTGGCGAGCGTGCGCCATTTTGCACGGTCACAGTTAAAGGCATCCATAATAGCTGTCTGGAAGACCCCCTCTCCATCTCCAACTGCAGTTTTTGCTCCCAGCTCGAAAAACTGGGTGGGATGGTTATGTTTAAGTGAGTTTTTAGGTTAGTTGTACTGCCTCTTTTCATTGCCACTGTTGTTAAACAGAGCGAACATACCGGCTCGTTCATGTTAATTGGCTTTCCTCTCTGAATCGGTTTAAAGAAAACGTTCCCACACCAGAGCTGTGGATTGCGGCTTTGAAACCGAGTCCATTTGGACTTTATTCTTCCAAACGGGCTGGAGTCATCAGGAAAACACTAAATAACGCCTCAAGTAACGCCTTCTCTTCAGCTGTCACTGACTGCTCTGTGTGTATGGAGGAGCTGTGTGTGTGGCCCGAGCCTCATGACTGCCACAGAGAGCAGACGAGATGACGGAGGTAGCGTGATCGGGTAAAACGATAGTGACGTTAATTTTCATGTAAATACAATGGCTGATATATTACATGATGGAAAATTATTGCGACAGGCCTAGGCCGGAGTTGACTTTATCTGTCGGGAGGAGGGAGGGACTCCACTCTGAGAACCATTCGTTCTTTAACATTTTAATGTTAAAGATATGCGATTTGATTTATTTGTGTTTAGTTTCCTCCACTCAATGTACATTTGGCAACTAATTAGATTCTAAGTGTAAATACTGTAAATTTCCCTCTCAACCAATCCCCATGATGCTCAGCCACTCCCCGCTCACTGATTCGCTCTCTCTCTCCGCCTCTCGTTCTTTGATGGGTATTTATTTCTCTTTCTGCCCGTGTTTATCCTCCGAAATGTATCTATTCCTGGCAGCAAGTGCATTAGTCACTGTCTTGAACTGGCTGCAGTAACGTCGAGCTGATTTTTGCTCGATCGCTGCTTTCCACTGCCCTGTCAAACAAGCTCGTACGCTAAAGGGATTTTCTTTCCTCCTGACACAGATAAAACTCACATCCTACACTTTCCTCTTGAGATGAATCTTCCTGATGATATGAATAATGAAATATATACCAAAAGTGTTGCTTTCCATTCTGCCAGCCTTCGGTCAGATCAGGAGATTTGGCAAGATGGAAAAAGAGAGAGAAAGTGATTTTGAAAGGACCGGACTGTTCATAGTTCGAGATTGTGATCAGTAATCATTTCAGGAAAATGACTCGCCTCATCAATCAAACGGTGTCCGCTAAAGGTTACATCCCTCCAAGCATCTTTTTGTGAATAATAAAAAAAAAAAAAAAGTAATTATCCTTTATCATCAGGCAGAGGAGACTTGACATAATTATCTTTTTCTTTTTTTTTTTCTTTTTTTTAGTTCCGCAGTGATCGTCGGCTCCACGTCCCAACGGATTACCCATTAAAGGCGCCGAAAACAAAATAGACAGTTTAATTTTTGTAACACTGAGCCTAAAAGTGAGACTACGCTCATGCATACACATTTTAATTAAGAGGATTAACATATCTTCAACTTAATGTCACACAATCCTTATCCACTGTCTAAATGATGGTGATATTTTAAGTCAGCATGAAGCTGATTGTCAGAGGTGGAGCACATTATTAATCTCTCTTCCTCTCTCCGTGTCTTTCAAACTATTTTATATTGTCTTCAGGGCCGGTTCTAGACATTTGGAGGCCCTAGGGAAAATTTATGTCGGAGGCCCCCCTACACCCCTCCTATGACATGTTTTTTCCTCATTCCTTAACTTGATTAAACATTTTTGAAGTCAGTTTATTATAATTTAATTAGAAATTACTCATTAAGCCACTCTGACTGCAAATTTTAAGGCTTGTTTTTTTTTTGCAGTAATTTGTTCAGTAATTTATTTACAGCAACACACCCACCCACTATTTGGGATAATGAACAGTTTTGCCTTCTCTACACAGTAAAATGGAAACATCGCGTTGCCAACAAATAATTACACATGAACACTTCCTGCACACCACTTCAGTAAATGAACATCAGTCCTAGCTGGGTATGGGCAGGATTTCCCCCTAATATTGAACCAATATAGCCTATAAATATAGTCATATTATGTATTGCAGAGCAACTGCTAGTGGAAGTGAAAGAGACAAACGACTAAGCAGAAAGAATAGTTCATTTCTTCATAAAATTGAATGCTTATTTTTCAATAAATATAACACGTATTTATGATTTAGAAATGTTGAACATGTTAAAGCAGTAACGTAAACATCCGCGGCATTTAGAAGATATACAGTACAGACAGTTAAGGTACTTTTTTTTAATGCTCTAGTGTGTTTGCGCTTTGATTAAGAATACAAACTTCTTTATTTTCACGGTAGTATTTTGCTAGTCAGCTCCCGACGCAATGCCACTGTACGCACGAATTCAAAGATTCTGACGGTCTCGATGCATCGATGGTGCTCACGCTCTTTTGAACTCAGAATAAACCGGGAAAATGATCTATCCCGGAATGACTCTGATCGACAGAACAGGGCCCAGTTTATTTTTAGAATACATTACAATCACTCCAGTATAGATGCTTACGCATCACGAGCGGCACTTTCTTGGCGTGCCGGTTTAGCCTTTCGCTCAGCAGCCCCTGAAGGATGTGAAGGATTTCTGCGCCATCATACGTCACTGACTTAAAATCAGTCAGCTGCTGAAAAATTGCCGTTTGTTCATCGCACCCTATCTATCTCTTCATGCATTCAGAGGGTGGGGCCCACTTTGAAACGGTGACATTAATTAGCGTCACTACAGGTGAGTGATATAGATCTATATCCAATGGACAAAGAGCCTAGTGTTTTGCTGCCGTCTTGATTGGTGGACTAGCGTATAGTGACGTGAAGGTTATGGAGGCCCCGCCTCCATGCCCGAGGCCCTAGGGAAATGCCTACTCTGCCTACAGTTAGCGCCGGCCCTGACTGTCCTAAATCTACTTACATGTTGTTGGTTTTTTAAAGATGGACTGAGCCAATTTGCATCGGGTTGACTGTATCCTCTTATTGATTATCCTTTTATCCTCTTTGTAAAAGCACCCTTTACATTTATTGCAGTCCCAAAGTATGATGCTGCCACCACCATGCTTCACGGTAGGTAAATTTTAGGCGGGTAAATTTTCCCACATGGTCTGGGGTGACAATATAATTTTTTTGACTTCTACCTCATAGCAAAGATGTGCAGATTACAAGAGATTGTTGTGCCATTCAAGAACTGACCATACTTCTTCCTAGAGTTTGTCCCGCTTTTCTGCACGCTATTCTCCACTTGGCTCAACCGAGGGCGTCTTCGGGACTGACGTTCGCTTGCATGTCTTCCTTCCGTCTGTCAAGCCAACATTTCTTTGGCCGACCGCGAGGCCGCTGGGCCATCTTTGCCACCGTATGCTCACCACTTCGGAGGACACGGCTGTACCATTGCAATCATCCTTCGCAGATCTGCAAACCTGCAATGTCAATGAGTGACCATTGAATGAGTGTGCCAGAATTTCCTGTAGCTTCTTTAATGTTGTTGTAGGCCTCTTGGTAGCCTCCATGGTAGTATTGTCCTGTCATCAACTGTGGAAGGATCTTGGCAATGATAATTATTAGATGTTTGTTTTTCTCTTGAGTTTTGTGAAAAAATGCCGGACATGCTCTTGATTTCTGGCTTTCCTGCACAAAAACCTGCCATTTCACCATGGGGGTGTAGACTTTTTATACCCACTATAGGAATGGCGTAGTCTTGCAGTTCAGACTTCTATCTATTGTTTTGTGTGTGTGTAATTTTGTAACTACTGATCGAGATTTTTTTTTCCTTCAGAATTATTAATACAGTTGACAAAGTAAATGCCTCAAGCCTATTGTCCAATAAAGCTTGGATTAATCTGAAGTCCTTGCTGCTCTATCTTGTGTTTGAAGAGGATGAACACGTAATCCTATTCCTGGCACTAGGTTCTGTAGACATATTTAATGTGTGTGTGTCGGCGTGTGTGTGTGTGGTTGAGAGAGAGGTAGAGATGCATATTGATTAATTATACTGCGGCTTGTGTGTATGGCAGGTTGGTTTTCCCCTTTTTTAAGGTGGCTTTGACCTGAGCCAAAGCTATATATGGATCCCAAGCTGGCTGCCAATAAAGAAATGCGTGTGTGTGTGTGTGTGTGTGTATTGCTTATGAAATCCCTGCATCATTAATATGTGGCTAGGTTTGTGGTTTGGGTCTTATTAGATTGAATTATTAGTGTATGAGCTCTGCTTGTGCGTGTGTGCAATGAGAAGGTGTGCAGTTGCGATTCCAATTTTTTTCCCCACACTTCATTAAAACAGACAGGGGCTAGAAGGTGTGTACTATTTCTCACCACACTCTGGAGCGGATATGAATCACTCTGTAATATTCTCCATCCGCTTTATACACTTTAAAACCCGTTAAACATGTGTTGTGTTGATAGGCATTGTTATATACATATAACTAATGCAGCCATATTATGCAGACAGTCAGGATGGAACAGTAAGAAAAATTAACAACCGAGCACTGAGGGGCCGCCAGTTGGTCACGTTGTTGGGATGCAATTACAGACTACAGCCCATGTGTTGATATTAGAACCCCCTTTACCCTATCGATCAATGGAAACCACCATAGGATCACTTTTAAGCAAATATTATTTGGGTTTTGGGCTATTCTCACACCTAAGAACGGAAGACTTTGCAAATGCAAGGACATACACTAATCTGGTTATAATGTTAACAGTATAACTCTTTCAGATTTCCTCGTCATGGTAAGCCAACACAACAGTAATGCCTGGCATGTATTACGTATAAAATGAAATATAAACCTGTGTCAGATTTATTAATGGTAGCAAGAATAAAGGAGACATGCCAATGCACCATTGAGCCAATATATCATATAGTCTGCCTGGGTGAGCTGTAGTGAAAGGTCAAACAGTGAATGAATCACAAGGAGACTTGGAGCAGCAGCAGCAGCCAGACATGCATGTCAGGCGTCAGGGATCCTGGTTCTGCCAAGTCAAGTCAACTTATTATCAAGCCTTGACTATACAGATATACAGCAGGTCACAATATTGTACCTCCAGGAAGGTGGTACCTTTACTACAGCTAAAAACACACGCAAACCTGATAACGTCTTCAGAGGATTGTGTCTCTCGCAAAATACAGAGGCTTGTCCTTTTTTGCATTTGTCTTGATGACTATGCAATGAATATGAAATGCGATTTAGGGCGTTTCTACCTAAATGTCCAAAGTACAGGATGGCGTCAATACAAATAGATTACGTGAGCGTTTGCAATGCGATTTTCTAAACTTGAAAGTAATTAACAGCGATGGCCGTTTCCACCAGGTGAAGACCAAATTATACCGTGTACTAAATCTGAATAAGTCAAGTCACCTTTATTTCAATGGTATGGCTAAAAGACAAAGAGCTGCACGATAAAATCTTAATTTTGTTTTTAAATGGTAAGCGCTTTCATAATCTTGGAGATGCAACAGAAAAGGTGTGTGGAACTGTTGAAAGCAGCAGGCTAGAAGAGTTCTTGAAGTAGAATGGATGTAGAGGAGATCGGAGATATACGCTATAGTGTCAAAAACTTGTGGACATCTGACCATCACATCACATATGTGCTTGTTGAACATGCATTTACATGCAAGATTTAGTCCCCTTTGCTCTTATAATAACCTACAGTCCTCTGGGAAGGCTTTATAATAGATTATGGAGCATGACTGTGGGGATTTGTGCTCATTCAGCCACAAGAGCATTAGTGAGGTCAGGCATTGTTATGCGATGAGGTCTGGGGTGCAGTTGGTGTTCCAGTTCATCCCAAAGGTGTTCGGTGGGGTTGAGGTCAAGGCTCTGTGCAGGACGCTCGAGATCTTCCAGTCCAACCTTGGGAAACCATATCTTCATGAAGCTTGCTTTGTGCACAGAGGCATTGTCATGCTGGAACAGGTTTGGGCCTTTTAGTTCCAGTGAAGGGAAATTGTAATACTACAGCGTACAAAGACATTCTAAATGATTGTGTGCTTCCAACTTTGTGGCAACCATTTGGGGAAGAACCACGTATGGACGTGATGGTCGGTTGTCCACAAATTTTTGGCCGTGTAGTGTAGCTTGGCGTACGTTGCCGTAATAAAACAATAAAAGTTTCTCATATTAGATGTTCACTATATGTTTACACCTCAGATGCAAACAGCATTTAAACAGCCTCTGAAAAGGTTTTGATTCGCGATTACCTTGTTGGTGTATTACGCAAGTTATTAACATATGTTAATAAGTTATTAACATACATGTTTATTTGTTAAATAATAAAACATCTGCCACACAAGTCCCTGTGAATTAGCTGCGAATATCAAAACCAATAATGTTTTAGAATAGCTGCTGTTACAGAAAACTAATCAACACCTTCTGACCAATCAGAAGCAAGAATTAATGTGACACGATGTCATTCTCACAACTGTAGCTTGTAAATCACTTGCTACGTGCCCATTTACTGAGCATACATTTGAAATGAATATTTCATTTCGGATCTTGGTAAATCAGACGCATTACACAACGGCATAAGCAAAATGGTTGGTTAGAAGATCCAGGAAGCTGAGGTTTGGTGGCACAGAGAGCGTTCTGGCAGCACTGCTGTATTTCAAGCTCCATATAACCTCCAGCCTGTTACAATAAGACACTCTCTTTCACTCTTCTTATTTTTGTTCAACTTGATTTAGAATTTTTCATTCCTAGTTCTGTTTTCCCTCCTGTAATTCATCGCAAGAAGGTTTTATGTCTTCTCAAGGCTAGAAATTGCAAAAAAGCTGCATTCAAATGCTAATGTGTTCTAATGTGCTAATTGTTCATTCAAAGGGTTTTCCTCCCACCGTACAATGACATGAGTTACCTACTTAATATACATAGAGAAAATACCCCTTGCCCCTTTCATTAAATATTCAATATTACATTAGAAGCGTTTAGTAGCATGATTAATCTTTGACACCGAACACCATGGACAGAAAGGGGCCTCAAGGGAATTTCTGATGCCATTAAAGATAGGAATGATGATGCCTTTCTGAGTGTAGAGTTATAAAGCGTTTATGGAGCGAGCGTTCACCAACTGCTCGTTATTAAAGGCAAATTATTTGCGTTCCATCACCAAATATTGCACTACAATGCCTTTGCAAGACTGCAAATTCGCCCCTGAACTGCTTCTCGCCGCTCCTTGACCCTCTCTTTAATCGTGCCTTCACGGAGCAATGTTCAGATCCGCAAGTCTTTTTCCTTTTGGGATTCATAGCTAATGGGATCATTAAAACTAGCAATTACATAGAGAGGTTTTGTGCCGTTTCAGATCAGAGCCTAATAGGGGAGATATGTCAGGCCAGTGCCCTTTAGTGCTGTAAGAACCCCCAGCTGAACTTGAGTGCCTGTTTCTTCTGCCTTTCTCTTCTTCTCTCGTGAGATTCGCAGTATGGGCGTACTGCTTTAGGAAGACTTCACGTAGTTGCACGATGGGATATTTCCCATTTTGACCCAATTTGCTCACCTGCAAATTCCCAAAGCACCAGCCAGCTCTCCCAATCATAAGAAGGCTACCAGCCGCGGAGGGTGAAGGTTAACTTACTTCCTCCAAGACACATACGTGAAGCCAAGCTCCACATCTGCTCATGCTGAGTCACACAGCATCGTGAAACGTTTGGAGGAAAGCGCTTTCCGCACTCTTCCGCATACATGAGCTCATAGCCTCCCAAGATTGGCTAGTGTTACTGTGATCGACAGGGGAGAGAGAGTATGCCATCCCGCCCACCCAGGGAGCACGGCCAGTTTTGCGCTCCTGGGCCACGGATGGCTGTCGAAACTTTGGCGTTTGAGAATCCGATCGCTTTTCTGTTGCGCCATTTTAATTTTCAAGAAATATAAACAGCAGGCCTACAGCTTTCAAACGAGACCTTTTGACCAAACAGACATTTTGTTTGGTTTCATATCGCTGCTAAAAAATATACAAAACACTACATGTCTATGGGAAATTAGGGAGAAAAAAAAAAGGCATAGACCTCTGAGGGTTATGCTACATAATCTCATTTTTAAACAATTCCTTTGTTAAATAATGCAAAAATACAAAATTGTTCTAGGTTGCCAGCATGTATACTGCTGAATTACCAGATATGTGTAGACCCAACACAATACAGGTCAACCTTTTCTTTTTATAAACCAATTGCTCTACTTCGTAATATAGGTTTTAAATGGCTGCTGCTAAATAACCATAAAATAATAAGCCTAACCATAAAACTTCCATTTTTATTGGTGTTGCTGCTTTGTTCTGTTCAGATATCAAGATGCTACAGGTAAATAGGCTATTTTTTTTTTTTTTTAACAATAACTTTTGCCAGTTAATCGCTGATGTTTTTACAAGTACTTGATAAGAACCGTTGATATTTCTTCATGCAAATGAGGCTTTGTCTAATTAATGATGTGTAATTTGCATGGTGTCAGAATTACAACGTTTAATTCAACGTGAAGACGCTCAAAAGGAGGACTGGTTTGCAGTCTGTTGGGAAATTTCTTTATCTAACAAATATCTAACATAAAATCGAATAATTCTCAACGTAATTGCTCCGTAATATCTTTTATAACTAGGGAGACTTGGGATAGGAATAAACGTAAAAATGTAGAATGCAGGTCATCTGTATTTAAATGATACCTGGGCTCATCATATATATATATATATATATATATATATATATATATATATATATTTTAACTCACATTAATGTTCATTTTTTGATAATATCTAGCGTACGTTTCTTAGGCAACCTTGGAACAACATAAAAATCCACTCTTCCACATGGTTCTATTCACACTATATACGCATGTTCACTACATATGGGATGACATAATGAAGCTCTAGGGCCTACATAGAGATATTTGGTTCTAACTATAGGGGGCAAATTATTTTTTATAAATAAATACAACGTGATTCATGTGTTTCCACTTTCGTAAGTGTGATTTATGAGGTTTATAAAGGAACGTAACATGTATGTCATAATGATGCATGAATTGACAAGATTTTTAGGGTTTTGCGCCATGACTTGATTGTGCTGAGTGGGCAGAGCTATGCTTTCAAAGTTTGAGATAATGCAGTAGTTGCAAATGTACAAAAAAAATGGTGAAATAAACATTTTTTTCTTTTGGGTTTATTATTACTACAGTACAAGACAGTCCCTCCAGGATTTTGCGATCGCGGAAATTAACGCAAAATCAAGGAAACTTCGCAGGAGCTTGCAATTTTCCATAATTATCACAGACTTCCTGCAGATTTGGGCCAAGACGTATCATTCACATTTACTAACAAACATCACTGTGAAAGACCGTGCGGAACAATTTCTTGCATTTCAAGTAGTTTTTCTGCGAAAAAACAAAAAAAAGCACAAAAAACTCGAGCGTCTTTGGCCGCAACAATCCCAAACATGGACTGAGAAGTGTTTGTCCAAACTTTTTGGACATTCCGAATTTTCTGTGACCCCAAACCATCACGTTTCGGTTTCTCCAGGCTATACTGTCATGCTTGTAAATCCATAAACACATTTTTTTTGTCTTATTTTCATGTTGTTCTAATGAGTAAGAGTCGCTCGATGTTGTTGAGGAACTTGTAGAGATCAATTTTGCCCATTTTTATTGCTGAATTGCTACGCTAGTGCGGCGTGTCAGAATAGCGAAAAAGACTCCAATAAAACACTTTATTTAAACGTGGTTTGAATGTGACTCCGGGTAACGTTTCAAACTCGCAGCACACATTATCCATCTCCATAGTTCGATTAATTTCTACCTACAGTACACTGAAATGAGCTCTCTTTATCTGGGATGATAATGCCATTGGCTCTCAGCACCATCATCAAACTATATTTAGACATCCAATCTAAATCAATCCTCAAAGCCGATCTGATCTGTTTTTTTCCAATGCGGCCTAATGGATGAGGTTATATTCGAATGCTTACTGTAGTCAGCCAAAAAGGATTACGGAAAAGCCTTTTTAGCTTACAGCCATTAGGTAAATTGTACAGCTTCCTAAAGGGTGTGTGTGTGTGTGTGTGTGTGTGTGTGTGTGTGCGCAGCAGTCAGATGTAAAGGACGAAATAATTCATCACTGGTTAAAGGAATTTGCATTGGGCCGCGCAGCGCTCGAACGGTTTGCTTACTCTGCTCAGGAATTATTAAACCTCTCTCACCTGCGATTGCAGGAGGAGACAAGAAAAAGAGGGATGGGTAGAGAAAGAGAAAGAGAGCGAGATGGATTTGCTCTGGAACAGAAGACCGAAAGAAAAGCAAACAATGCGAAAGAAAAAGTCATTAGGAAAGACAAAGGCGAGACGGCGTGATGTATGAGTGAAGACTTGGCGCGAGAATGGGTAGAAATTAGAACAAGAGAAAAGAGAGCTGAGACGCGCAGGAATGAGATGAAGAGATGAGGGAGAGAGATAAAGAGATGAGAGAGAGAGAGAGAGAGAGAGAGAGAGACAGCTACCTTTCCCTCCCTCGATCTGTTTTGGTCTCTTACAGGGCTTCATTTAATCTCACACTGTTTGTGCTGTCATTAGATAAAACAAGGTAATCTGTGTCTGCTGGTTTGTTATTTTCCAAGATATTCCTCGTAGAGAAAATGTTAACTTATTTAGCGGCTCTTCTACTTTTTAGACGCGTTTTATATGGCCTCTTTGTGGCAACCTATAATCTAGTGTGGCTGCAGTTGTAAAAGTGTGTGTGTCAGTCACTGGAAACATGGCACAGCATCAGGTCTGGACTCTGTCTGTATGATTGGCTGTGCGCGTAAAATCAATGGCCCTTGGCCTTCGAAGAAGCCGAGCCTGTTAAATCTATATAGAAAGCTGTACATAGTGCCACACACACACACACACACACACACACCACAAAAGGACACAATTTTCCACTTACTCCAAATGTAGTCGAACAGCCAAGATCAGCTACGCCACTAAAGTAGCTAGAACGTCTCATGTAGAATCTCTGGCTCCCCCTAGCCAAACTGCAGCAAACTATTTTTTTAAAAATCTGCAAATGTAAACGCAGAGTTACTTTATACTTGAGGAATGTAAAAATAAATAAATAAATAAATAAATCAAAAAGAACTCATTAGGCCTTAAGTGACCCATTAGGGGTTGTTAGGCAGGTCAAGAATTGTCATTAGGAAAAACAATTCCAGAGGGTAACAAATTCTCTACTCTTCAAACCTTGTGCTTGGGCTCCTCTAAGTAGTAGCTGGCTGAGGATCTGAAAAATGAAGCTATAATAGAAAGAAGAAGTCTATAATGGCAGCTAAGGAGAACTGTAGAAGGCAAGGCAAGATCTGGAAGTCCCAGAAACCTTTCAGATAGAACTGCACGAAAGGCAAAGCAAAACCCCCATATGGCACCAAGGACCTGCAGGAAGGTTTAGCTGACACAAGAATGGTGGTCCACAAACATGATCTGCATGGAAGAGTCATCAGAAAGAAACCTTACCTACAACCTCATCGCAAAAAAATCAGTCAATGTCTGACGTACGCAAAACAGCATCTAGATAAGCCAGAGGCGGGCTGGAAACAAGTGCTATGGACAGATGAATGAAAAATGGAACCTATCACCAAAGGTATGCTTTTGATTTGATTTGATAAAAGGATGACCTTTCCAACTGTGAAGCATGGATGTGTATCCATTATGCTCAGGAGGTATGTGGCAGATTATCAACTTACACAGGGACTTGTACAGCAGACACTCCGCACAAATGTAAAATATAAATATAAAAAATATATGTATTTATTAATCTGGTGAAGTTTTCTTTGATGAGGATGGTACACAATCATAAACTTGATTATATACCGATCAAAACTACCTTACGTTTATGGTTTTAAAAAAAATAAATAACACATATTATTGTTGGAAAATTGCATTGATTATTTTCTTCTAACGGCACACCCCGTTATGTTTTAGACCTTACTTAGCTACATTATTCTCATAGCTGACAATGTCAGACACCACACACGTCTTGACTGACCGATTGGGGTAAGTTGGGGTACTAGTGATGTACTGGAATAAAGAAATGCTTTGGCTGAAGCTGAAACCGAAACCAAGATTCCAAGCCCGCTGGACTGAAAACCGACAACCTGGATTTATTATTTTGTTTATAGTAAGATTTTGTACCGTACCCCATCCAGGGTGTCCCCTGCCGTGTGCCCCATGCCTCCTGGGATAGGCGGCAGGTTCCCCGTGACCCAGTAAGGATAAGCGATACAGAAGATGGATGGATTTTGTACAGTTAAATAAATGAAAGTAATAATAATCTTCCTTGTTTGATGCTTTTCAAGGTGGGAAATCACTCATTAAAAGCATTTAACACGGAAAAAACGTAAAGAAAAGAAACATATTACTATTGACAATTCCATCCTTTCAATAGGACACCACTGCACAAACTGAAATGACACTAAATAAAACATGAGAATTCTCCATAATACACAATAAGACATTTGACACTTTTGGTGCTTCCCTACTATGTCCTTTGGAACTTTATCCTGAAGAAGAAGTGTCCGTATTTTGTGTTTTGGCTGATAAATGATCTCTACATGGTAGTACACTCAATAAAAGTGCCTTAGCTTAGAATAGCCAACGTATAAAGAGGCTAGAAATGAGGCACTGTGGCTTTAAATGATGTCGAGGCAGAAATGTATAATCTCATCTAAATACAGTATATTGTTATATAATTATATTAGACTGTAATTGTAATAAGAAGCTGGTCCAGCCCTAATGCTTTAGCCAGATGGTGGAAATGATACATGTTGATGTCACTGGCACGATGTGCTCGTGTTTTCCAGCATCGCTCTTTGTTAATAAACTGAATGAAACCGTATTAGCAAGAGAACTGATTTCTGAGGGGATTTTTAATCTCACTAATGAGCTTACCTTGCATGGTAATGTGGAAATGTTTCTCAAAACGGCAAAAATAAACACAGCGCAATTTGAATAAGCATAGGAAAGCCATAATCTCTTGCTCACACACACACACACACACACACACTCTGTTGACTCAACAGTACTACAAACACAGGCTTGCATGATTAGCAGTGTTAGATGTGTGGGTTTGAACAATGTTTAGTGTGAGAGAAGATAATAGATCAGTGTGATGTTCAGTGCACTAACCCAGCAACCCACACGATATATAAAGAGGACTTTAATCAACGAAACACACACAAAACTGTCTGCAATGACCTTGGTAAACAGAGCAGTGATGGGTCTTGTTCTACATGGATGCCCTCACACACCGTTTCGCTCATCTTCAACGTGCCGGTAATTAAAATGTAACGGCTCAGAGTGAGTGTGTGTGTGTGTGTGTGTGTGTGTGTGTGTGTGTGTGTGTGTGTGTGTCACAACCCATCTGTAGAGCATATCAGTTCAGAGGACCTGAGAGCACTGGTTAAATCTCCCATGGGATATAAAGCATTTATGGAAAACCCCAGCTGTATGGATTTCAGATTAGCAGCGGGATAAGTGAACATTCACACCTTATAAGTGTGTGTGTGTGTGTGTGTGTGTGTGTGTGTGTGATGACAGGCAATCGTTTACGTATAAAACCACAACAAGCGTAAACACGCCTCCCTGAGTCAGGTTGGATTCTCCTGTTATCCCTA
This sequence comes from Ictalurus furcatus, assembly GCF_023375685.1. Classification (NCBI taxonomy): domain Eukaryota; kingdom Metazoa; phylum Chordata; class Actinopteri; order Siluriformes; family Ictaluridae; genus Ictalurus; species Ictalurus furcatus. Next base: position 5,452,865 of record NC_071282.1, read on the forward strand.
CCAGCAACACGGCTATTACACCCTTGTCCGTCAAACATCTCAGAATAACTGCCCCACTGAGGGACTCGGTGTGTGTGTGTGCGTGTGTTGCCTGCTTTGAAGATGCTAAACAATGATGCTGAACAACCAGGTGAACTGAGGAATCCCAGAGGCTACTAAATAGGAATCAGTGTGGAGCGTGTAAGGAATAAAACACGACAGAGTGCGCTATTATAGGAAAATAAAATCAACCATTAATCAGAATCTAGACTTCCACAGTACCGCGAATCCATGTCGGTTTAGATGAAACTCCGCCTCCCAGAATCTACGCCATGCTACGGAGTTCGTCCATGCTAGTACGTTTATAATATTTCATTCTACCTGGCCAGTTATAACAAAGCTAGCTATAATGTAGCTGAATACTGACGTTTGCTAGGAAAGTCTAGGAGAAGGGGCGGATTTGAACGTTTACGGCATAAGTAAAAATAACTCTGCTGTCTACGTGAAATACCGACCTGCCAAATAAGGTACTAATTTCTTGCTGCAGTCAGTTGACTAGTTTTTTTTGTTTTTTTTTTAGTTCACACATTACCCAAATGGATTCCCTTCACGGTTTCCCCGTCACAGGGAATAAAACAAGCTCATGGGCTTTCTTGTTTTATCCGTTTTGCCATACGCTTTTCTGGCAGCCGACTGTGTTTATTCCCCACGAGAAAAGTACCTGAAGACGCAGTCCATTCATGCGCTGGATACATTTCGGAGCAGTAAAAATGGGGGCGTGTCTATGACATGACTGACAGGGACGTCAATACAACCAGGAAGTGCTCTCCAGAAATTTCCACGTTAGTTGTAAATGCAAGGTAAATAAAAATGTTTCAAAAATATTGATATGGAGAACCTTTCTGCAAGGCAATGTTTATTTAACACTTATGGAAGGAGTCTCCAGTGTCAGTGCTTTAGGACTTTGTGGTATCGATTTGTCCATTTCTTTCTTTTTTTGGGTTTATTAGCTTATTGTCTTGTATCTACAGAATATAACATCACACCTTATGTCTATATACAAAACCACCTGCCTAATATTGTGCAGGTCCCCCTTGGGCCACCAAAACAGCTCTGACCCGTCAATGCATGGATTCCACAAGACCTCTGAAGCTGTGCTGCGGTATCTGGTACCAAGACTTTAACAGCAGATCCTTGAAGCCCTGTAAGTCGCGAGGTGGGCTCTCCATGGATTAGACTTGTTTTCCCAGAACATCTTATAGATGAGATCCTTGATCGGACTGAGAGCTGGGGAATTTGGACGCAACACCTTGAACTTTTGCAGCAGTTTGTGCTACAGTAGCTCTTCTGTGGGATCGGACCAAACGGACAAAGCCTTCACTCCCCACGTGCATCGATGAGCCTTGGGCGTGCATGACCGTGTCGCTGGTTCACCGGTTGTCCTTCCTTGGATCACTTTTGGTAGGTACTAACCACTGCATTCCAGGAATACCCCACAAGACCGGCTGTTTTGGAAATGCTCTGACCCAGTCGTCTAGCCATCAAAACTTGGCCCTTGTCAAAGTCGCTTGAATCCTTACGCTTGCCATTTTTCCTGCTTCGAAACTTCAAGAACTCACTGCTCACTTACTGCCTAATATATCCCACCCCTTGGCAGGTGCCACTGCAACAAGATAATCAACGTTATTCACATCACCTGCCAGTGGTTTTAATGTTATGGCTGATCGGTGAATATTTGTCAGTTTACACGTTTTAGATCATAATGACGATGAGCATTCCAGTACACGTTTCACATCAGACATTTTTTTTTTTTTTTTTTTAGAGCTGTAACGCTTTTCTACGTGTGTTTTTTAAATTCCTCTCATTTCATCTCACATGCTTCCCCTAAATGTCCAAATTATACAAACAGTAGTTTAGTGTGCTCAATTCCTGTTTGTATCATAAAGTCTGTAAATATGTGGGTACATTGGAGGGACACTGTAAGCGTCCTGTAATTTCCAACTACGAGTGCTGTAATTTCTGCAGCAGTGACTCTAATAAAAGAGCACTCCAGGGCGCACGCACGCACGCACGCACGTACGCACACACGCACGCACGCACGCACGCACCTGGTTGGAAGATAACAGCTCCATTAGGCCTGTGCTGCTGCCCTGTCTTGATAGCTCATAATGGCATCAGTTCTCAGAGACTGGACCATAGCATAGGCCATTGAGCGCACAGTTGCCTTTAACCACAACCACACACACACACACACACACACACACACACACACACACACACAAATCAAAGGACACACTATGAAATCAAGCAACATGCATCCCCAGCTCCTGTAGCTTAGTTTGACACGTGGCCTGGAGTGTTGTTATAGAATGAACACTGTAGCTGAGTGATGCGTTGTGTGTGTGTGTGTGTGTGTGTGTGTGTGTGTTTCCCCTCTGTGACCTCCATCTCTACACCAATCATTTCTTTCGCCATTTTTGCGGTGAGAGGAAAACACTCTTCTCCCCACCATCAACACTGGATGCAGGCGACAGCAAATTACACTCCACTTAACACATCACACACACTTGAAACAATGCTGAATGTGTCTCTCCCTCTGCACTAGTATTGTCATTACACATATAACAGCATGGCAGCATGAAAAGCTGAACTTCAGATTGCTGTGTGTGTGTGTGTGTGTGTGTGTGTGGAGAGCAATCCCAGTTTTTCTGTTATCAATATGACATCAGATAACAGAGTGCTGGTTATTGTCTGGTACCTGATACTGATCCGATACTGATTTTCTCTCAGAGCTTCTGCTGTAATGAACATCAGTGGTGTGAGGAAGGAGGACACCAGTCGTGTGAGGCAACAACAGGATCCTGTGTTTCTCTTTTACACACACACACACACACACGAAGCAGCAAGGCTCTCACAAGTTTCAAAAATCTAGACTGATATGAAGGTCTTTGTTGTTTTTGTCTTTCAAACACACACACACATACACATGCACACACTTGGATGCAGAGTCTTTAATGTTTAAACAGCATCACAGGGAGCCATGTGTTTGACTGCACATCAGAGAATTCATCGCCAGAGACACACAGAGAGACAGAGGGAGGCAGGTGTGTGCGAGTGTATCAGAGGGCGGCGTATTTCATTTATGTGTGTGTGTGTACGTGCGTGTGTGTGTGAAGAGTCTCTCATGGGATCCCATTAGTGAGGGCAGGCTTTAAGAGCTGCCATTAACCACAAATATGACACTATGAGAGTGTGTGAGAGAGAGAGAGACAGACAGAGAAAGAAACACAGAGACAGAGAGAGACAGCGAGATAGAGACTGAGACAGAGAGAGAAACATATATTGAGAAAGAGAGACAGAGCAGGAGAGACATTGGGAGAGAAATACAAATTAAGAGAGAGAGACAGACAAATAGCAGGAGAGACACAGGGCGAGAGATACAGATTGAGGAAGAGAGACAGACAGCAGGAGAGACACAGGGCGAGAGATACAGATTGAGGAAGAGAGACAGACAGCAGGAGAGACACAGGGCGAGAGATACAGATTGAAAAAGAAAGAGACACACAGCAGAAGAGACACAGGGCGAGAGATACAGATTGAGGAAGAGAGACAGACAGCAGGAGAGACACAGGGCGAGAGATACAGATTGAAAAAGAAAGAGACACACAGCAGGAGAGACACAGGGCGAGAGATACAGATTGAGGAAGAGAGACAGACAGCAGGAGAGACACAGGGCGAGAGATACAGATTGAAAAAGAAAGAGACACACAGCAGGAGAGACACAGGGCGAGAGATACAGATTGAGGAAGAGAGACAGACAGCAGGAGAGACACAGGGCGAGAGATACAGATTGAAAAAGAAAGAGACACACAGCAGGAGAGACACAGGGCGAGAAATACAGATTGAGAAAGAGAGACAGACAACAGGAGAGACACAGGGCGAGAGATACAGATTGAAAAAGAAAGAGACACACAGCAGGAGAGACACAGGGCGAGAGATACAGATTGAGAAAGAGAGACAGACAACAGGAGAGACACAGGGCGAGAGATACAGATTGAGGAAGAGAGACAGACAGCAGGAGACACACAGGGCAAGAGATACAGATTGAGAAAGAGAGACAGCAGGAGAGACACAGGACGAGAGATACAGATTGAGAAAGAGAGACAGACAGCAGGAGAGACACAGGGCGAGAGATACAGATTGAGGAAGAGAGACACACAGCAGGAGAGACACAGGACAAGAGAGACAGACAGCAGGAGAGACACAGGGCGAGAGATACAGATTGAGAAAGAAAGAGAGACAGACAGCAGGAGAGACACAGGGTGAGAGATACAGATTGAGAAAGAAAGAGAGACAGACAGCAGGAGAGACACAGGGCGAGAGATACAGATTGAGAAAGAAAGAGACAGACAGCAGGAGAGACACAGGGTGAGAGATACAGATTGAGAAAGAAAGAGAGACAGACAGCAGGAGAGACACAGGGTGAGAGATACAGATTGAGAAAGAAAGAGAGACAGACAGCAGGAGAGACACAGGGTGAGAGATACAGATTGAGAAAGAAAGAGAGACAGACAGCAGGAGAGACACAGGGCGAGAGATACAGATTGAGAAAGAAAGAGACAGACAGCAGGAGAGACAAAGGGTGAGAGATACAGATTGAGAAAGAAAGAGAGACAGACAGCAGGAGAGACACAGGGTGAGAGATACAGATTGAGGAAGAGGGAGCGAAACAGACGGAGTCAGACAAAGCAGGGGAGACGCAGTGGGAGCGATACAGAGAGAAAGACAGACGGAGAGAGACAGATTGTGACAGACACCCGGGGTGAGAGAGACAGACGACAGTGATCTTACACAGAAGCTGTGAATAGAACTCTGCTGTCATGTGGATTTAAATATTCTTTCTATTACCGATGAACATATGAACACATGATTATATTATTATGAACAGCCCGTTGTGTCACAGCTCAGCTGTCACACGCCTTCCGCTCTATTCACCGGGAAAACTTCCTCAGCGCTGCTCCACTGCTCTTGCAATCTAGCATTTCACCAGAAGAAATGATTTCAGTAATGGCACTTCATATTTAATGGGGCAGATTGTTGACACAGTGACAACGCACCATCTATGGAGACTGAGGTAACTTTAGTGTCCCTGTTAAAAATGTATTCTGAACATGTTAGTTTCTTTTATTTATCTTAACAGACTATGCTTCTGAAGTTTTAGGAGGGAGAACTGGGTATTCACAGTGCGACACATTCTATATCCAACCATGTAAATAAAGAACAAACGCTGATAGTAGAACGAAGCGGAAAGTTCGGTTAGGTTCGGCTGCGCTTCATGCTTCGCGTTCAAATTTCTCCAGATATATGGGTGGGTTTCGACTATGTTTACTATTACAGATACGGGTAAGCTAACTGTGTTTTGGGTTGTTTTTGTTTTTAACACGATAACGTCGCTCATACCGTTTATAATTTTGGCCCTCAAGCCGTTCCGACGTTTTCTTTCGGTCACAGCTCAGTCAGATCAGAACTCAAATTCCCAAGATGCAACACTCACTTCTCATGCACGCATGCGCTCACCATCCCCGGAGTTCTGATCAGACACACCTGGCACCAATCACACACACACACACACTCTCACCGCTAGTACTTAGGGAAGTCATTCACCCAGAATCTATGCGAAGTATACGCTCAGTCACTCGTTTCTCTGCGTTACCAAGCCGTTCTAGTTTGTTTGTCTTCTCGTGATCCTCGACCCTTGTTTCCGGTTTCGACTACGCTCTCTGCCTGACCCCGTTTGTGTTGTTCGTCCGATCGCTTGACCTTTGCCTGTCTTACGACTACGTTTCTTGTACTTCCCGATACGACGCTCTACACCTGCCGCCCGCTCCTGCTTCCGTGCCGATTCGAGGTTCGTGACGCTTTCATTTAAATCAAAATCACGAAATGACATTCTTTAACCCGGAACCTCTGTCTCACCTACCAAATACTATATTCCAGCTATCTAATGTCAGTAATTTCACGCCTTACCCTTGTGTCTTTTAAATTTATGACCCTAGATTGGGTTCTAACACTGGACGTTGAATACTTGAAATTCTTGCCGTTTTGCTTGAATCGAGGTTGTTCGGGGTTTTTTTTTTGTTCGTAGACAAATTTGAATCGTTGCTTTCTGTCGTCAGGGGCTCTCGTGTGGCGAAGCCCCAATGTTTGGGCTACAAAGTAATTAATGTGTGGGCGAGTTCATTTTTCCTTTTTTTTTTTTTAACAGGGTGAGAACACAATTGACACGACAGAAACGTATTCTTACACACACTAGTGCCCTCTCAAAAACACGCCGATATGTCCGCCCACACCCACAGACACAGACGTAATTGATGCGGTAAAACAAAAGATGAGGCTTTTTTTAAAAAAACAAACAAAAAACTGTTATTTTGACAACACACACAATTGTTATTATGACAACACACACACGCCCACATGGTTTTGTCTTTTCTTGTCTGTGTGTAAGGGGTCTTATGAACTTTCTGATTTCCTCAAGCATTGTGAGTACAGTTCAGCCAATAAATGACCTGATGGCAATAAGCAGTTAACCCCCCGCCCCGCCCCCAAACACCATCAAGTCTCATTCATACCATATGAACGCTTCATTTATTCCAAGGCCATTTCTTTTGCTACTGCTGGCCTTCATTACTGTAGCACTGCTGGAAGCCTGCAGGAATTCATTACTCAAGGCACACACACACACACACACACACACACATTCATGCATACATATACAAATACACACATGTGCCACCTGCTTTCATATACATAGCAACACAGCAAGCAGATAAGGAATATATCATCACAGATTGTGACACATACACACACAAAGTTGGGTAAGCAGAGTGAGTTCAGATATGGAGGCATAAACAAACACACACACACACACACACACACACACACTTACTTCCAGACTGATAAATGCTAGCTCAGTCCTGGTTACCATGCTGAGGTGTGACTACTTTGTCATACTGACAGAGACTCTGTCCTCTTGAGATTAGCCAATAGGGAGCTGGCAAGCATGTTGCCATGAGTCTTAGCTTGTGTAAAAGCATTAGAAAGTCTACACACAGATGTTTGTATGGATGTCACGTTAGATATAATGCAAATGAGTTCCCTCGCAGCGTTGTTCGTGGCGCAGCACACACACACACACGCACAGACACACACTCTTTGTTATGAAGGCACTGTTCTGTTAACAGGTCCACGCTCCATGTGGTAAACTGCTGAGACAGCCGTTATGCCGACTTAACTTCAAGCTCAATGCAACACCGGCAGCATTTTCCCTTGTTTAGATTATCGCGCTAGCAAGGACGAGCGCTTCCTTTTGACATCTGAATGAATTAGCGCCATTAAAATCTGAATGGTCACATGGAAATGTACGTAATTAAGGTGATAGATTGCCGGTGACACCGAGATTAATGTGTGAGGTGCTCGAGTGAACCCTAAAGCCGGTTAACAGTAGTGCGTCTTCTGTCATTTCCGCATAAAGTGTGCGATCATTTAACCCGAGCTAATGCATACAAATAGTTTATTGAAGCTCTATAAATCATACCTTAAGCCACATTCGCGCACTCACTTGCTTGAGAAAATTCTTTCAAGCTATTGTGTGCACTCTTTTTTTTTTTTTTTTTTAAGTCGACACCACCAGGCACAATGCTATTTATTCTTTCTCTTTCTCACTGTTTGTGCTCACACAGGGGATTTACGTGTTTGCATATTTGTCAGGTGTAAATGGATTAGTAGAAATAAAACCACCTCCGGTTGCCTATCCCGTGTTTGGAACGTCCTGCCCACTTGTAACGGCGCAAACACATTAATGCATTTCATAAATAGTTCCTGGATTGAGCTATATACTGTATATACATGACAAGTGGAACGAGAAGGTAGGGAAACCACGAGACCGCTGAAGGTGTGCTGTGGTATCAGGCACCAAGACGTTAGCAGCAGATCCTGTACGTCCTGTAAGTTGCGAGGAGGGGCGTCTGTGGATCAGACTGGTTCGTCCGGCGCATCTCACAGACGCTTGGGCAGATTGAGATCTGGGGAATTTTGGAGGCCGAGTCAACACCTTGAACTCTTTGTCACATTCCTCAAACCGTTCCTGAACAATTTTTGCAGTGAACAGGGGTCAGCATGGGCACTCTGAGCGGTCTGTGGCTATGCAGCCCCATATCCAGCAAGCTGTGTGTTCTGGCACCTTTCTATGATAGCCCGCAGTAACTTCCAGCAATTTGTGCAATAGTAGCTCTTCTGTGGGATCGGACCAGACGGGCTAGGCTTGACTCCCTACGTGCATCAGTGAGCCTTTGGGCACCCATGACCCTGTCGCCGGTTCACTGGTTGTCCTTCCCTGGATCACTTTTGGTAAGTACTAACCACTGCATACCGGGAAGACCCCACAAGACTTGCTGGGAACCGATCATCTAGCCCTCGTCAAAGTCACACAGATCCTTACGCTTGCCCATTTTTCCTGCTTCCAACACATCAACTTTGAGAACTGACTGTTCACTTGCTGCCTAATATACCCCACCCCTTAACAGGTGCCATGAGATAATGAGATAATCAACGTTATTTGCTTCACCTGTCAGTGGTTTGAATGTTAAGGCTGACCGGTGTACACTATACAATCGAGTTACATTTCACTTTCATATATATATATATATATATATATATATATATACACACACACACACACACACACATACATACATATATATACACACACACATATATATCCATCCAACACAAATCATTCTATTAATACTATTATTATTAATATCTATAATTATATGATATTATATTAATAGCTATTCTTTTTAATTCTGCTTACCTACAAAAGTTAAAAGGGAGAAAATTTCATTTCAACTCCACGAAAAGACGCCCTGTCTACCTCTACACTTCTAACCCAATCTCCTAAACTTATGGAAAAATAACATTAGTCTCAGTCTGCTCACCCAAGGTAAAAGCCACTGGAATTTAAATACAAGCTTTTAAAATTTTTCAACTTTGCTCCCGTGTGTACCGTGTGTACAAGTGCTCTTCTCTGTTTTGGCGGACCTTTTGAGCATTCGTATCTGATTACAAACTGAATTGATGTCCGTTTAATAGCACATTTAACTGTCGACGTATTAGATCTCTTTAGTTTTGACTCCCACAGTGGACTACATACATTCACTGCTCTGACGTGTTTTCTTATTGGTCGAAAGATTAATATCCATTTAACTATGAAATATAAACAGACTGGCGTTTTAATCTGAACAAAGTATAAATACCACGTATAATATGAAATGTCTTGAATATCACTGTGAGAACTGGGCGTTCATGAGTGTGTGTATGTTTGTGTGTGTGTGTGGTGTGATATGGCTGATCAGCACGATGTGAAACCCATTAGTGGGGTGTGTGTGCGCCTAATTATGCTCGATCTAGACATGTACACAGCTCTATAATTTCAGCTCATGGGTCGTTGGAGTCTCAGTCCACTCTGGAATCTGTTTGCATTTTCTCATTTCCTGTCAACATCCTGTGGCTAACGGCTAAGAGACGAAATTAATTCAGACTCGGATCGTCAGACCATTTCTTTCTCTCACAAACTTGCTCTGGATGTGGGTGACTAATCGAGGTTGTTTGACACGGTGTCCGTGTGAAACGATTTCGAGAAACGGAGCATCATGTCAGTAGTTATGTCATTACAGCTTATTTATGCATTTGAACGTTTGAGACGGAGCCGTCATTTCTGTTTCCCAATGATGTTTAACATTCGTCATACACAAGCTCGTGCTCACTTCTGGCTTGTCTGTGTAGTGGAAGAAACTATTTTATACGTCACGGAGGACTGTTAAAGAGAGCGTGTGGGAAAGCGAGCGAGAGAGAGGGTCAGGAAATAGAAAAATGGAAATAACTCCTCGGATCCTGCCAATGAATAGCAATATCTAAGCAACAGCACATCTTCACCTACAATTACACGGACATAGCCTAGACAATATCTCAGAGGAGAGGGCGAAAAGAATGAGGGTACGTGTGTGTTAAGACTTCCTTTTTAACTCAGCCAGACCAGTATCAGGCCACATCACATCATCACTGACTATTTTCCTATAAGAGCATATCCCTGCGTGTTTGATTCCCTTATTTACATTGAAAACGAGGGAAAATTCAGGCTAAGGCTATGGCTATTAAAAGTCATAGACAAGTTTCAGTCAACTAACTAGAAAGAAGTGAAGCATAGTTACAGGGTGAAGCCACAACTACACACAAACACACACATTCCATCAGATAAAGCTACAGCTAAACATGAGGGTTAGTCCTAAAGTCAAATTGTGAATGACACCATTATACAAGTAAAAAAAAAACATTTTTAGATCTTCTTTTGAAGAAAAGTCAGAACATTACAGCTCCTGATTTCTTCTAATTTCATCCAAGACTCCCCTTTTATAAACCTGACACACTTTTAGCTGTGTGCTTTTGTTCAGCCCTCTAACAGCACATTTGCATATTCCCTCCAAGACACTTGTCATTTCGGCACACCAAGCATCTGTTCGCTAATCAAGCGGACAGGGAACGAGGGGCAAACGAACAGGAATGAGGAAAGGAAAACAAAAAAAAACAGTGTGCTTGGCCACTGACAAAAATAAATAAAAAAATAAAAATGCTGCTTTGATGTACGACTGCACGGGCGAGGCTGTAATTAAACAATATTTCTGGGGGCCCCTAAGCATATGCTGTATGTCAACACGTTTCATCACTGACAAAAAAAAAAATGCTCTGCTGCCACAAAACGAACGAGGGCTCTGCCCACAAATAAAGATTTATTAGACTTTTATAGATATTGCATTATTCTATTTTCTCCATGTGGCCTCTGCGCTGTGTCTCTGGCAGCTTTTGTATCTCGTTGCTTTAATGTTGCCAGGAACTGCTCTTTTGGTCAGTTTGATTGATTCTGCTCATTCTGAAGTTTGCTCACATGTATTAAGTTGCATGCACGTACACGTATTAGACGCTTTCAGAGCCGTTAAAGGGACCGACCGTGATAGAAGGCCACAAGAAGAACAAAGTGAGCCAAGACAACACATAAGGAGGAATACAAACACTAGCCACAAAGCAACACCGTCAATATGAAGTATTTGTATTCTGGTTGTGGAGCGAGCTTACCCACTGAGAAACTTGGAAGTAAAACCTAACAGCCTGGACACTTGTCCTGTTTATAAACAGTTGAGGCTGAACTCTGAGACAACACAAAAAGGAACTGAATGAAGGTACCATATGTACAGCCACCATTCAGAGAGTCCTACATCGCCATGGTCTGAAAGGCTGTCGAACAAGGAAGAAGTCCCTACTCTAATAGTGGGATTAAAAAAAAAGCCAGATTGAAATATGCAAGTGATCATCAGGACAAAGACCTAACCTTTTGGAGGAGTGTTCTCTGGTCAGATGAAACAAAAGTATAATTGTGTGGCCATAATGATCAGCGCTATGTATGGAGGAAAAAGGGGGAGGCTTTTAAACTGAAGGACATCATCTCGACTGTTGAAGCATGGGGGTGGCAGCACCATGTTATTGGGAGGGTTTTTCTGGAAAAGGGACTGGTGCATGTGCAGGGGTTTCCTCCGGGTACTCCGGTTTCCTCCCCCAGTCCAAAGACGTGCATGGTAGGCTGATTGGCGTGTCTAAAGTATCCGTAGTGTATGAATGGGTGTGTGAGTGTGTGTGATTGTGCCCTGCGATGGATTGGCACCCTGTCCAGGGTGAACCCCGCCTTGTGCCCGATGCTCCCTGGGATAGGCTCCAGGTTCCCCGCGACCCTGAAGAAGGAGTAAGATGGATGGATTATCAAGAAATACTGCAGGGTTCGTACAGATTCTTCATAATGAAATTCCAGGACTTTTCAAGCACTTTTTTTGTTTTCAAGGACTATACGAGAGGTGCAGCACGGTGTTCAGTCAGTAAATGCGGGGCTAAATAGATGTGTTTTCGGTCTGGTTTTAAACGTGGCTAGAGTTTGAGCACATCTTACTTCTTCTGGAAGCTGGTTCCAGCCACGGGAGGCATAATAGCCAAACGCTGTCTCACCTTGTTTTGAGTGAATCCTTGGTATGTCTAACTGACCTGATCCTAATGATCTGAGAGGAGTGTTCGGTTTCTATTCAGTAAACGTATCTGTAATGTATTGAGGTCCTAGGCCATGTAGTGATTCATAAACTAGTAATAGTACTTTAAAATCAAATCTGAATATAACTGGAAGCCAGTGTAAAAACTGAGGACTGGAGTAATATGCTCAGATTTTTTGGTTCAGGTGAGAATCCTGGTAGCAGCATTCTGAATGAGCTGCAACTGTCTAATGGTCTTTTTGGGAAGACCGGTGAGATGTCCATTGCAGTAATGAATGTATGAACAAGTCTTGACTGGAAATGAAACACTTACTTCTCGCTATATTTTTGAGGTGATAGTCGGCTGATTTGGTCATTGCTTTCACTTGACTACTGAAACTTAAATCAGACTCCAGAATGACCCCAAAGATTCCTGACTTGATTTCTTTTGTCTTTAGACCCCTGGAGTCAAGGTACGTGTTCAACTTGAGACTTTCATCTTTGTTTCCAAATACAACGACTTCTGTTTTGTCTTTGTTTAACAGAAGGACGTTTTGGCATATCCAACTATTTATTTCATCAAGGCACTGGCACAGGGAGTCTATGGCCTGGTATTCGTTAGGCGACAGGGCTAGGTAGATCTGGGTGTCGTCTGCATAGCTATGGTATGCAATTTGGTTCCTCTTTATAATTTGGCCTAGTGGGAGCGTGTACAGGTTGAACAGCAGCGGTCCAAGGATTGAGCCTTGTGGGACTCCAGACTTCATGGACGTCCACTCAGATTCATAGCTGCCTATGTTCACATAGACACCCCTCCCTTCTATACATGACCTCAACCAGCCAAGGACCGTCCCAGAAAGCCCTACCCAGTTTTCTAGTCTGGCTAGGAGTATATTCTGGTCGACAGTGTCAAAAGCAGCACTGAGAGCCAAAAATATCAGCATGAATCAGTATTTAACCGAATATCATTACTTCATATCTATGCTGTGATGCTGCCGGAAACCAGACTGGAAATTTTCCAAATAGCTACTTGAGAATAGCAATCGGTTCAGCTGATTAAAAACAACCTTTTCAATGATCATGCCTATGCAAGGAAGATTTGATATTGGTTTATAGTTGTTTAAAACCGTGTTATCCAAACTGCTCTTTTTTGGGCAGTGGAGGCTTGGTGGTTAAGGCTCTGGGTTATTGATCGAAAGGTCAGGGGTTCAAGCCCCAGCACTGCCAAGCTGCCACTGTTGGGCCCTTGAGCAAGGCCCTTAACCCTCTCTGCTCCAGGGGCACCATATCATGGCTGACCCTGCACTCTGACCCCAGCTTCCTGAAAGGCTTGGGTATGCGAAGAAAACAATTTCACTGTGCTCTACTGTATATGTGACCAATAAAGACTCATCATCATTTTTCAAGACAGGCTTTCAGGGATTTCGGAAAAGTGCCTGAGAGGAGTGCGGTATTTACTATATCCAAGACATCTTTTTCTAAACACTTAAAAACATTTTTGAAAAAGGAGACAGCAGGTTGATGTTTTAAGCTGCTGTAATGTTTCTTCTAGAGTTTTGGCAGAAATTTCCTCCAAAGTAGACATATTGACACAGTTGTGAAGTTGTCGCGGTGGGTGCTGTCTAACTTCACTGCAACGTGAGGACGAGCTGATCACCATTCTAACGTCGTACTTTTGTCTCTTGAAAAAACTCGTCTGCAAACTCGTCGCGTTTGCAATCAGAGAGCATTTCACACGGAATCCGAGTTGGTGGGTTTGTTAATTTCTCTACTGTAGCAAAAAGAGTACGTGTGTTGCTGATGCTGTTTATAATGTTTGAGAAGTAGGCCTGTCTAGCTGTGCGTAGTTCTGCATTGAAAGTATGAAGACGGTCTTTATAGAGGTCATAATGTACTTCAAGTTTTCTTTTCCGCCACAAGCCTTCAGCTTTCCTGCATTTTCTTTTCATGTTTTGTACTGCTGTTCTGTTTCTCCAAGGTGCCATACGCTTACCAGTCATCTTCCTGACCTTTACAGGAGCAATGTCATCAATAATATTTTTAACTTTCTGCAGATATACTTGGTGTCACAGATATGGCATTCATAAATGTCACACTAGTAGTCTCATTTATGTAGCTCTTTTTGACCGTGACGGATCTAGTTTCTGTGACAGGAGAAATCAATGCATCAAAGAAAAACCAATAATGATCATATAGAGCCACATCCTTAATAACAGTAGATGAGATGTTTATACCCTTACTAATGAGCAGATCCAGAGTGTGGCCCCCATTTGTGTGTGGGTCCATTCACGTACTGAGTTAGATCAAAAGTGTTTAAAATGGATATGGGCTCTTTGGCAATGCTGTTTTCAGAAAAATCTATATGGATATTGAAATCCCCTGCAATAATAAAACAGTCAAATTCAGATGAAGCTGCTGATAAAAGTTCTGTAAAATCATCAATAAATGTGGAACGGTATTTTGGCGGCCTATAAATAATTAAGAATAAAATCCGTGGAGCACCTTTTAGTGCAATACTAAGATATTCGAATGCCAAGTAATCACCAAGTGACACCTGCTTGTGTTGAAATATTGCTTTAAATATTGTAGCTATTCCTCCACCTCTCCCAGCAGCTCTACAGGAACTCATAAGTAAAGTTTGTAGGGGCCGATTCATTGAGGACTGTTGCACTACAGCATTCATCTAACAAACAGATTCATTTACAAACATAAAATTCGAGTTGTTTGTGGTGATGAGATCATTGACTAAAAATGACTTTTTAAAGTGAGCGGATGTTTAAAAGTGCCAACTTGACACTTTCTGTTTTTGGTTCCACAGTATTCTCAGATAGAGGTCTAATAGGCAACAGATTTGCTGGACGCTTTGAGAAGGCCTCGGTCCTTCTAATGCACGACACAACAGATATAGATCAAACTAAAAAGGGACATTGGGTTCCCGCTTGCTCTGTGAACACTGGAGAATGTTTCTACTACTGTAGCAGGGACCTAACGTACATCACTGGGAGCTGTTATTTACCCAGAACAGATGAAGGACGGTGTGGGATCTGACTTTGAGGCAGCGGCCGGCGAGCTCTCTCAGGGTACGTCTACACGACAGCAATGTACTAAAAGTCTTTCCTCTGCGTTTTTGAGACGTTTCACACGGTTCCACGAAAATGACTAAAAACGCTGCATTATTTGCATGCCAGGCCAGTAGTTGGCGATGTCACGTTGAAAAGAAACACTACGTGCCTGCACACATAAGCATTCATGTCAACATTTCTGCCATATTGATCCGGGCGAGTCTGCCCTATAAACAAATAAGTAAACATGGGAGCGGTGGGTTTTTTTTTTTTTTATAAAACGCACAGTAATGTTTACATTTCTCAAACGGTTTATGATCTACATGGAGTACAAAAAAAAAAAAAAAAAGAGTTTCATCTCCAATTACTAAGAATCTTGATAGTTCGATAGTTAGACTTAGAAAATTATTCACCGTCATAAACACCGTGAAGCATCGATTTGGCTTATTTACCTTGGTTAATAAATACTGAGACGTCCCTAATGTAATATAATGTAATGCACATAAAATGTGCATAAAGTTTTCTTCATTGTGGAAATGGATTTTCTGTCTTTAACCCCATCTTTTAGCTTTTATTGTGCTCCGGGTCAGGATTCTGGTAACGAAGCTTGTTCATTTTTAAATACTGGAGAAAATAATTAAATAATGCATCTTTAAGTACTAATAATTGACCATCACTGTACCAAAATAGAACAAAATCAGCAAATACAAATTAATTATTGAGAGACTGGCAGTCAGTCTGCTTTCTATATTTTATTAGCAATAAAAGGACACAGCTATACTCTAAAACCAACAATTACAAAGATAATTTTGAATACCCTTCGTCAGCGTAGATGTGGGTTAATAATTTGGCGTATGTAATAAATGGTCGTAGTAGTGATGCAGTAAATCCACGCTTTGCTGGAGAAGCGTTAATAAACTCAAAATCTTGAGCAGCACAAACACAGTCCTGTAGTCCGCCATTGTAGTTTTGAATGTGTCGCGCGTTGTTTTGAAGTACTCGCGTGCATGCCTATAGACTGAACACGCAATTAGTGCGCTTGACGTAATCGTTTTCACAAATTTGATAACGGCAAAAAAAGTTTTTATTAAAGTTTTTTTTAAAGTTTTTAAAAACTTGCACTTTGAAACCCGTTTTCAAAAGTTTGCGTTTTCAGGTCCCAAAACAACATCGTCATGTAAACGAACAGCAAAACCACATAAAAAGTTTTCAGTTTTTAGTTGAAAACGTTGGCGTGTAAACGGCCCCTAAGATGAAGGGGGGCCCATAGATTTTGCTGGTAAAGGGGCCTTCTGTTTTTTTTTTTCTTGATATCTGGGGGCTCGATGCAATGGAGTGGGACAGTTTTGTTCTAGCAACCACCAGTTCCTCCATTATCTCAGAGAAGCTCAGAAGAGGTGAAGGTGATGTTGATGAGAGGGAGAACATGCCACATGAGAGGGATTGTGCCTCTGGTGTTTTTGTAGGCTGAAGCATGATATCTTTAGTCCCTTTTCTTTCTTCCAGGAACTCATCCTTCAGTCCTGTATCTTGGAGCCGTTCCAATTCGTCACAGTCCAACTGTTGAACACTCTGTGGGTGGGGCTCAGCCTGGGTTGTGTTCCTATGCGGTGGGAGTTTTGGCTGCGTTGTGTCCTTGTGGGGTGTGTTGACCAAGTGTCCATCCAGATATTGAAGTGCGGTCCTGCTGTCATCCAGACACTGCAGTGGTGTTTGTGTACCACTGAGTTTGAGAGGATTGGCACACGGTGCAGATGGACGAAGGAGGGAGAAGAGGTATTAACACTCTTGCTCCAAGTCCGTTTGGGTGCAGACCATCTGATTGAAACAGATGTTTGATTCCAGACAAGATTCAAGTTGTCGATGTAATTCAGTCCTCTCATGTTGCAGGTTCTGTGTAGCCATGTATTCAGACCAAGCAAACCAGAAAACATTTGTTCCTCTGGCTGGGAGTGGTCCACTGATGAACCACTGGACTTTTAATCTTTCAAGTGTTTCATAGAGTTCATTGAAATCCCTCTTCAGTAGTTCTGACTGCTCTTTCCGAATATCATCCACCCCTCCAACATGTATTATAACCTGATTCACCGTCTAGCAGAATACTCTGAAGTTCCTTCTTTACTTCAGAAACCTTTGCTTGAGGAAGGCAGCAAGTGGTAGTAGTCCTGCTGCCAATGTCTCTGATAATGGAGTCCCCCACTATCAGAGGGCTGGGCTCAGTTGTGGTCTCGGCAGATCGCCGTTGCGTGCCTGACCTTGAGTGCCTGCTAGATGTCACTTTAACCGCCGGCTGATGTGATCTATGCCTGATCATGTTTTAGGTTTCTGCCTCCACATTCATGAATGGTTCAAATCTATTTTGAAAACTAATCAGGGCTGGAAGAAAACCAGTACTGGTTTGTCGAGTCATGTCGGGAGTAGAACATGCCCTTGCTCCAATCTGCGATGCCTGTGACTGTCTGATATCTTGAGCATTTTTGGATTTAGCTCCCTGTTTATGCCATCGGTTTTTGCTCATACTTTTATGGTTTTTGCTCGCACTCTCTTCAATGGGAAGTTGCCAAGGTTTGCCTAAAAAGTCGATAGATTTGTTGCTAGCTGCGTTTTTGAAAGAACAGAAAAGAAAAAAAAGTCGCTAAAGGGATCTGAGAAGTGGACTGGAGCTCTGTCTGTCACAATGAGTGAGTGAATAGCGGGAGGGGGAGGAGGAGGGGATGCAGCGGGGAGTCATATTTTGAGTGAAAGGATGTATTCGTGTTCTATAGAAAAACACTTTAAAGCGATTTTAGCGATTTCGTATTTAGTGACTTTTTACCATTCAAGCACTTTTTAAGCACCCCTAGATAAAAAAAAAGTGCTATTTTCAAGGTTTTCAAGTACTTAAATCTCAAAAAGCCAAATTCAAGCACCTTGTACGAATCCTGCATACTGAAGCAAAGCCTTAAGACATCAGCCAGAAAATTAAAAACTCGGTCTTCCAGAAGGACAATGATCCTAAGCATACCTTCAGTTGTAACAAAATGACTTAAAGACAACAAAGGGAAAGTATTAGAGTCATCACAAAGCCCTGACCCGACATTCATATTCTGTATTCTGTATTTGCTGGCAATTTGAGTGTGTGTTTGTGTGTGTGTGTGTGTGCGCGCTGTCTTTGTGTGAGCAGATCTGCAGGTTTCAGAGCCGGCTCATGGGTCACATGAGATAAGCACTACATTTGTCTTCCTATTCATATGGCTGCTTCTACATTCTAGAGCACTCCCCTGAGTTGCCGCTCATCTCTGTGTGTGTGTGTTTGTGTGTTAGCATGCAGGCCAGCATGCGTGCCTCCCTGAGAATTGTGGGTAACATCTAAAGGACATCAGATACTGTAATCATCCAGACAGCGATCTCTAGCTGATTTGGGCGTGTTATAACAAGCCAGACAGGTATCATCACTGCCTCGGTCTGTCTTCCCAATCTGTAGTCTCTGTCCAACGCGAACGTATATATGGTTTTAATCCAGTTTGAACAGAGACGCAAGGTATGTAATCTTAACGACCGGAGATGCAGCGCAGACAAACTGGTCTAATGAAGTCATTATCTGGAGTGAAAAATTGGTTGAGGAATTTTGGACTTGATCAGCTGCAGTCTAATCAACTCCAACTTCATTAGGGAATAGTTAGCCTGAGTGCCAATGGTTTCTCGACAGTCCACTAAATCAGATCGTCGTGCGACCGTTTACACGGCCACCTTGGGAATCGTAGGTAATGTAGTCTTGCAAACAAGTCACAGCTGCTCCGTTACAGGCAAGCTGGCCAAATACATTTGATTAGGAGAATCCCTGTTACCATGCCGTCTCTGAATGACGCACCCGTACAAAGCCAGACACCCACATCTAAAGCAGTAACAAGCCACTAGTTGTTTACCATACAAGCCCTCATAATCAGGCTGGGAATTCCGTCTGAACCCTTGCCAAGGGTGTTTGTACGTGATTTTCACATGTGCTTGTTAAGATGCAGCTAAGCACCGTGCTTCACTTTCATGCTTCGATGCCACGTCATCACACACTTCACGCATACTGCAGCAGTACAATATCAGCTTCCCAACTGCTGCTCTTCACACCCGAGAGAACGTTATAGAATTTCTCTCTGTCTGTTGGTCTCTGTAGTTCTGTTCAGGTTTCTCAAGCATCAATTCTACACAGTAAGCATTTCTATAGCTCCATTATTTGTCATTCATACTAAAAAGTGTATTTATTAATGTACATCATGTAAAGTAGAATATCATATTATATATATATATATATATATATATATATATATATATATATATATATATATATATATATATATATATATATTTACTTATTTATTTTATATCAAGCCAAGAGAAAATAAGTGTTCCTGATTGGCTGGCAGGTGAGCGCTAATTCCTTATAATCTTGTTGGGTGTGTCCAAAATGGTATTCGGACACAAGAAGGTATCGACTCGAATGTTCACAAAGAATACTGCCTTCGGAGGTACCTTCATCTGTCATCTGATATTTATAGGCGGTAAACATGCATCCTCCCATTAATCCCGTGCATCAGCCTGTAAAAAACAGAGATGGCAAACACCAGGAAGAGACGTAGCATCTCGTGGACAAATAAGTTACTGGTATTAAATACAATTATTGTATTTCTAGTGAGACATGTTTGCGCCGTTTTCCCCCTCAATAATGCGTTATTCCATCTCACGTAATGGACTTAAGGTTATCGAACGGTTACGTGTGTAACCTGGCAACATGGTGACATATACAGCCGTTGAAGACCATATGAAACGCTTTTCTAACAGCTACCTTCATAGATATCGAAGTGCTGCCTTGAACAACTGACTTATGAGACGGATAAAGACGGACACCCTTCATCATACTTATAAAACGATCCTGCTGCTACATAAGCAAGCACGTCGAAATGGAACCGTAGCAACAAAACACGTAAAGTCACATGTTTACCCAAGTTCGCCATGAATACTAACTTCACTTTTATTTTGTTTGGAGAGAATGAAAAAATGGGAGGGCAACATAGTGAGCGTTGGGAGATCCACACCACATCACTCACGGACAACCTGCTAGCAAAAAGAACACAAACGTACCCGGGTATTTCACTGTCGAACGGAAACTCTGAACTGACATGTTGCATTTTATATTCATTGGCAATCTGCCTAGCATGTGCTGACAGCAACAATGAAAAAAATAAATAAATAAATAAGACACAGGTACTAAAAAGACAGACCTTTAGAAAATAATTAACACTTTTTAACCAATTAGATCTGAGAATTCAGGTATTAATGTAACATGCAACTTCACGGTGTTTCGTAACCACAGAATGTTTAAACACACATTAGAGTTGTGATGATACACAGCTATGGTGCAGTATGTAGAACCTACATATAAGAAAACTAAAAAGAAATCCACTTTTCTTCCAAGCCATTTAATGGTCCCTCGCACTTCCACGGTAGTGTTAGTTATATTTATTTTATGTGAATTTGAAGGTAGATACTGAAAACTGTGAAATGGGGTTATTGGGTTATCATAATACATTTTCTTCTGTGACTAATATAGACAGTATTGAAAAGTTTATTAAGTCTTGGGAAGTATGAAAAGTCAACACTTTCGTGTGAATGTGGAGAGATCAGAGGCTCAAACAGAAGCTGGAGCGGAGGGGGCAGACGGGTTCCTGCCTGCTAATTAAACCTCATTACCCTCTTGCTCACTAAGCTTGTGAAGTATTTAATCAGACAACCGTGCTAGAGCTGCAACACCGACGCGAGTGTAAGGACAAGCTGTTAGGTTCAATTTATCCCCTGAAAGATTGATTTGCGTGTGTGAGACTGCAGGGTGATTGTTTATCCTATGACTCATAATGTATGGCTGAGGTGTTTATGTAGCAGTAGCAATACAGTACTTTAATTAGTTGAGACAGTTGGGTTAAAAACAGTAATGCCATTCAGGCTTTATTGCCTTTACATCAGTTATATGTACCGTGCTGCTTGGAACCCTTTTTTTCATAAATATGACCTAAAACATTATTAGATTTTCACACAAGTCCTAAAAGTAAATAAATAGAACTCAATTAAACAAATGAGGCAAAAATATAATACATGGTCATTAATTTATTCAAGAAAATGATCCAGTATTACGTATCTGTGAGTGGCAAAAGTGTGAACCTCTAGGATTAGCAGTTAATTTGAAAGTGAAATTAGAGTCAGGTGTTTTCAATCAATGGGATGACAACCAGGTGTGAGTGAGTGTCCCGTTTTATTTAAAGAACAGGGATCTATCAAAGTCTGATCTTCACAACACATGTTTGCGGAAGTGTATCATGGAGGACCTCAGAAAAAGAGTTGCTGATGCTCATCAGGATGGGAAAAGTTACAAAACCATCTCTAAAGAGTTTGGACTCCACTAATCCACAGTCAGACAGACTGTGTACAAATGGAGGAAATTCAAGACCGTTGTTCCCCTCCCCAAGAGTGATCGACTAACAATGATCACTCCAAGAGCAAGATGTGTAATGTCTGACGTCACAAAGGAACCCAGGGTAACTTCTAAGCAACTAAAGGCATTGGCTAATGTTAATGTTCATGAGTCCACCATCAGGAGAACCCTGAACAAGTATGGTGTGCATGGCAGGGTTGCCATGTTGGGACTCTTTTTCTGCATTTATGCCAGGACGGTTTCCCATTGTTGATGGAACAATGAATTCTGAATTATTCCAGCGAATTCTGAATTATTCCAGCAAATTCTACAGGAAAATGTCAGGACTTCTGTCTGTGATCTGAATCTCAAGAGAAAGTGAGTTATGCAGCAAGACAACGACTCTAAACACACAATTCGTCCTACCAAAGAACGGTTAAATGAGAATAAAGTTGATGTTTGGGAATGGCCGAGTCAAAGTCCTGACCTTAATCCAATAGAAACGTTGCGGAAGGACCTGAAGCAAGCAGTTCATATGAGGAAATCCATCAACATCCCAGAGCTGAAGCTGTTCTGTACTGAGAAATGAGATAAAATTCCTCCGAGCCGATGTGCAGGACTGATCAACAGTTACCGGAAATGTTTAGTTGCAGTTACTGCTACACAAGGGGGTCACACCAGATACTGAAAGCAAAGCTTCACATACTTCTGCACTCACAGATATGTAATATCGGATCATATTCCTCAATAAATAAATGACCAAGTATAATATTTTTGTCTCTTTGTTTAATTCGGTTCTTTTGATCTACTTTTAGGACTTGTGTGAAAATCTGATGTTACAGGTCATATTTATGCAGACACAAAATTCTATAGGGTTCACAAACTTTCAAGCACCATTATATATAAAAACATTTGTAATATCCAGTTGTTTGGTTATTAACAGCACATGTACACTCCTGCCTCATTCTCTTCATTGCTATTTCATCTAGCCTACTGTTACGGTGTTCCTCCCATTGCTACAGATGGGCAATAACCGTCTGGAACACCCCTCTAAGCCGTATGTATCGCTTCAAGTCTTGCCATGCATGACAGAATGAAGAGCTAGGAGGCGTAGTGCAACAGCAAGCCATCAGTGTGCTTTACTGCCCTGCGGCTATTGTGGGTACAACTCTTTATACCCACTGTAATTGCATTTTAACTGCATTTCCATAAGCAATAAGCCATTCAGTTAGTACTCCACCTCCACCCAAGTGTCTCTCTTAGTGCTGCTGCTGTCTCATGGGGAAACAATTCCCTTTAGGTCCGTAGGACAGGAAGACTATTTCTATCATCTTGTAATGATGGCAGGTTTTTTTTCCCCCTCCATCAGTGGTGGTATTGTATTCTACAGTATAAATCTGTGGGAAGTGGAGCAGAAATAACAAGGAAACCTGTGGATCGTTTGGAAAGTCACAGGTAACAGAATGGAGACATCAGACTTAATAGACTTTGGCTCAAAAATAAACAGTTGAACTGAAACACAAACAGCCACTTGACAACACAGCATGACTGACGAACAAAAATAGAAACGTTTTTCTCCTTAGTGCTCTCTGAATGCACTAAACAAACACCATCCTATTTAGTTCTTTTTATTTCATAGTGACCATGAAAGTTCATAAGGCTTAATGATGGGTGAATGAGATGCACTGTGAAACGGATCAGCTTTAACTTGCTGGTGGACTGATCAGGGATTGGTTAAACTGTAATGAGCTCCGTCACACAGCCAGGTCTGCGAAGTTATTACACCATCCAGTGAATCCTGTCGTCATATCATTTGTGCCCTGTCACAAACTGCCACCATAGGCTTCTGCATGTTCGATTAACCAACCCTACCATGCAAGAAATGAGCTTTTGCTGCTCAGGATTAATGTGTTTAGTGACGAGTCGGATGAAATGTAAAGTATTAAACACAGGCATGTACAATCTGGCTGAACATTCACACTTACAACTAAACCGCTTCGCAAGGGTGATTATTTGTACCTTCCCAGGGTCAATGCTTTAATTCTTCCCCCCATATACCAAGTCATGTTTTTATTACGTCTTCTGCAAATCGGACTGCTGACAAGAAAGCATGTATCGACTACGCCAATTGAGCGGCCACATGCAGGAAAAGGAAAGGTGGATATAATTGTAGCAGATTTGGAACACAATCAACATTGGCTGAAAGCCTAGTGTAGTTAAGGCCATCTTGAGTTTTCTGGTCAATTTCCTTTAAACTACAGGGTTATATTCGCGATCTAGTGGGCATGCTAACTAGCTGGCTTCTTAACAAGGTAGCATAATAGAGTAATGAAAACCTCTAAACATCAACTGTAGTGTGTAAATTGATTAGCTGGTTAAATTTAAACCTAGAAGATCAAGCACTTTTATTGTTTTTAAAAAGGAAAATCACAATATCGCAGTGTCTCTGGGTCAGGTGTGCTCCTGAAGTCTATACTTTTCTAAAATCCTCTGGGCCTCCAAGAGCATAGGTAACAAACTTTATTTGACCTAATAAAGTACTGATAAAATGCTAGAAATGGCAGTTTAACAATAGAGGGGGAAAAAAGCAATTGATGTAACGTTTAACCACCAGGGCTAGTCGGTACAAATGTGCTAGCTAGTTTAAGCGGGACCTCTTTTCAAGAAAAGAGAGGAGAAAAAAAAAAAAGCATAAAGGCTTTATTTTTTTTCTTATTTACTGGTAACAAATGGTTTAAAGTGGATTATATTTCACTTTTGTGGAACCACCACAACCAACAACTTTGAGGAAAAAAATACATATGGCTAGGGCTGATTTCTTTCAAGCCCAGACTCTAGATTCACATCAGTGACAATCAGGTTTTAGCCTTCATTAAAAGAACCAGACCCCAGCCACTGGAGGGATGCGAGTGCCAGTCCCAGTCCCAAGCCTGAAAATGGGGAGGGTTGCGCCAGGAAGGGTATCCGTTGTAAAAGAATCAAAATATGCGGACGGGTGATCTGGGAGCAAACAGGAGTCTACCGTATTGTACCTATCTCACTCTAAACCTAACCTTAGTCAAAAGACCTTTCGTTCCACCCAAAGACACTGAGATTTTAGGTTTGAATAGAATCTACTTGGACTGCTCTAAGCTCTAAGTCCTTAAGCCACTCAGCGCTGTTCCCAGGGCAGTTCTGATAAACTGGTGTATTATTGCTGCACAGTGGGACCATTCTACGAAACAGGTCTCAGGACAGGTTGGATAAAGTGAAGCACTAGAGTCACACAGCTGTATGCCATCTTTGAGATCACTCACATACACGCACACTTGCGCTGTGGACTCATTCTTTATCTGATCTAGACTACTCGAGCAGCCAGACTACTTGAACTTGTGCAGACTCTGAACTGAATCCCTTACACACCCAACAAATCTCTGAATCATTTGATTCAGTTTATTGTGTTGGTTCCAGTGGAACCAACTGTTATTGCTGATTTTGTATTTTTCATAAGGCAGATCACTTTATGCACATATTTAACTAAACAGTCTAAACAGCATTCTATATTAATTCCTTCTCAGCGCTTAGCCTTGAAGTTCTGAAAAAATTTGTTGGTATGCTGCCAAAACTGGTTACTGAATTTGCAGATTTGGACAGAATGCAGTCTTGTTTGGGGAGAAAAGCGCATAAAGAAGTCTCTTGCTGCATCTTTTGCTAAACAGCAGCTTGACAGAGAAGGCTATTAGCATGCAGGCTTTGAACTAGCAGACCCCTACTGATAAACACTGGGCCATCTGCAGAGAGATGAACTCTGGGTCTTTCTATTATAAGAGAGGGATGAGGCCAGATTATGTAAAACCTTATTATATAAAGTTAGTTATCATCAGTCATGAATGCACTCTTAACCATGCTCTCTCGTGTATTTTTTGTGCACACAGTTTTGCGCATCACTCATCTTGGCTATATGAACATTATTTTATACCAAGGTACTGAAAGAATGACACGTTGTTCTGTTTTTACCCTGTGGACGATAATAGTTGACTGGGTGACTGACATTTTGAGAAATGCAACATTTTGGTACAACTGTCTGCACGCAGTAATAGAATTCCAAGCGCAAAACTCGAAGACAATTCACAAATTTATTCAATATACTCCCTCAAGATAATTTTCTGCTGAAGTCGTTCATCTCCATACTTCTGCAGTTCATGGCTGTAACTGGATCTAGTCTGCGGCTTCGGGCACAATAGGCGAGTCTGCTACAGAGCCTGGCTGTGAGAGGCTTCTAAAACTACAGCATAACTGATGATAAACCAAAACTGATCATCTATTGGCTCGGTCTTTTAATGGATTTCACCTCCTTGTGAAATGTTTACCTCCCTTTGTAAGATACTGTCACTTGTTTAAAGGAGGTCTGCTTTCTAACCATCGGCTGTGGAATATGATTTTGTCCTTCAGCTTGCAAATGGCTTTTTTTTTTGTGGTGGTCTGCTGGATATTTTCCCCAGTGTAACTGGACAGGAGCCATGGATATATTGAGGGAGGTGTATTACTCGGTGACCGCAAACTGTTGACTCAAATTACGCTCAGTACGCTATTGCGCAAGTGCTCTACTGCCACCAAAAGGATACAGTGTGCTACTACATTGCTGCTAGAAATTGGTGCATTTCTGAATTTTTTCCTTTTGACCTTCTGTAGATCAGATGTAGTGGCTATTATAGCCGAGCAGTGGCACACCGGGTCTCTCACCAAATCAGATCAACACCAAAGCGGTGTATTCGAGCCACACAGCAGTGTGCCACCTCCAAAAACTCATACACACTTCCTTATCATCATCACTGATTGATACATTTTATATTCTTCAAAGTATATTACTCAATAGCCACTCATTCTTAGCTTTTCAAAAGGATACATCTTATGCTGGTTTTAGGTGGTCAGATCTGACGTGTTCTCCATGACGTGTTCTCCATGACGTGTTCTCCTCGGACAATAGAACTATGATTAAACAAAAATGAGTACATTCTGCCTGCATCATCAGTCTGTGCAATCTGGGCTTTGTGCAGAAAATGGACTCGCCTAAACAAAAACAGTATTCAAAGTGAGCTTGAGGTAATAAGGATAAATGAAACATGCTAATGGAAAGAAGATTTCCCATTTAGACGTCCCATTAGTTTGCTTCATCCTATGCGGTCCGCCTGTTTGTGGCGTTTAGACGAGTGTCATGGCAGCGCTCACACTGAGATTTGAATAAAACATTTGTGATAATGCCAGAACATTGTCTCGCATTGCAATGTCAATAAATCTGCCACTGCTGAGAACATCACCCTATGTGTTCTACAATCACCAGACTTAACTCATGACCAGAGAAGTCTTTTACTGAAAACATGCACTGCAACGCATCACACAGTCTCAAAACCAGCTTGTCAGTTTGTTAGTAATTCCCCATGAATGTCTATTTCCTCGAATAGACTACGAGTATGCAAACACAACTGGTTACATAACTTAGAGATTTGGGTTGCTCTTCCCTGGCAAGAATGGTGCATAAATAAATCTTTCATTGTATCTCTTAATAACTGGTGGCTTGAATGAAGAGGCTGTGATGTCAGTAACAGCCAGGCATTGAAGTAAAACATACGGCATGCCATCTGCAGACGGCATTAAAAGAGGAGACACTGTTTATGTACAATCTAATTTTGTCAAGTGGATTACTGTGAACGATGAGAACGAAGTAAAGTAATCTCACTGGACTGATTAAACTAAAATACTGCATCACTTTTTGTCTTAAGACCAACTGTCTAAAAACTAACTCCTCTCTCTCTCTCTCCCCAGTGTTCATCATGGCATCTGGTTTGCTGGTTTATCCCTTTGGCCTAAACTCCAGTTTGGTCAAGTCCTTCTGCGGAAATTCGGACATCTACTACGCCGGCGAGTGCCAGATAGGCTGGGGCTACATGTTGGCCATCGTGGGTGTCATGCTCACCCTCTTTTTACCCTTCTTTGCCAAGTATGCCCCAAAAGAGCAGCTCCTGCCCACTCCACTGCCCACACTTTTATAACCCCCCTGTCATGCCCATCGTATCTTCTCTGAGCTGTTAAGATCTGTATTGCCCTGTTCTTCTTCTTGGTCAACAATCATAATGTTGCCACTTTGGAATAAGTGTGCCTGGAGGAGCCATTGTGTTCATTGTGTGATGTGCTGCATCGTCTTCCTTCATCTGATCAGCTACTCCCTTTCATCGGCATCCCTCGTGGTGGAAACTGTTTTCTGAAACTTCTTTTTTTTGGAAATGCACATTCCTGGGAACTCCCTTTTTTTCCCCCCCTCCTTTTCGCACTACAAACTAATTTATACTTTTAAAAATCACATGAAATGAAATGCAATTTAATGCATCATCACTAAAATCTTTGGAAAGGCGACACCAAAACAGCAGATGAAACTATGCGAATGGTAAATCGATCATTCTAGTTCTACCTAATACGCATCTGGACGCAAGGAATGCGAGAGGACAAGGAGAACTTTTCTCAAAAACATCAGGGATTATCGAGAGGAAAGCAAGGATCTCAGAAATCTTTCATGCAACATCAAATAATATTCAACTAACCAAGACCAATTACAAAGGAGAGTAAGAAAATTCTGTTCCTGGATCCACTGGCTATGAATGTTTTCTTCTTCACTATGGATCAGGCTTTTGAGGAAATAAAATGGATTTATGATCCTGATGAAAATCTGAAAGGGTTTGGAAAAATCTGCCATATATTTATCCAGTAACAACCAACACTGTGGCTAACAGGCTAGGAGAACAGAAAAACATTTCTTTAAAAAATTATTACACAAACTGGCGTTTTTATATGTATTTTGCTTTAGAACCTGGGCTGTGACTAGTCAGTGGACGTCCAAACAGCACAGCAGTGAGAAAATAGTAGATGAGGCGCGTGACCACACAAAAAAAAAAAAGCCAACAAAAGCACTGACATTTTCACCACTAAACTTGTGTTGTTATATTAAATGACCTGAAAACTAAAACCCTGAAAACCTGCGTGTTTCTCTCAGTTTGCCCTCGCTTCCTATCAGTTTTAATAGGAATATTAAAAGGCCAAGTGATAACATCTGTTTTTGTACCTTTCACTAAATTGAATATTCAGGATTCTACAAGATTAGGAGAAAGGCAAAGAAAAAAAAGCTATGTAATTACCAAGATACACCGATGGAAAAAAAATATATAAATGCAACACTATTTTATTAGTTGTACAGAAAGCTGCCAATTTTTAAAACCCAGTGAACGTTAGTTCAGAAAGCTATTGTTTTTTTTAGTAGAAGAAAAAAAAAATCTTAAGGAGGTCTCTATTGCATAAAGCATTGAAAATCTTGAAAATGAAGTGTACGGACAAGAGGATGATTAGTCTAAGCAAGACTACTCTGTCTTGGCTGCTGAGACCCTTTTAACGCTCTGGCAGGACGGCCGAGGAGCTGGTTCATAAATTTGGACTCCCTCTCCTGACCCTATCACTTCAGGGAGCTCCTCTGGGACGTTGTGAATCACGACATCGGACACTAGTCAGATCCTTGTGCAAGAATTGGAGGAAATCTCACTACTACTTTGGCTCTCTGAAGTGAACTGAAGGTCTAGACCAATTTAGGCTCTAAAGTTACTAAAACACTAAGGCGTCCATCAGTGTTGCATTTCTGTTGTTTTTCCATTAGTGCACACAAAGTCATCACAGAGATACTCTTAAAAATTGAAAAGACAACAAAACAAAAGACCTTTTTCTGCCCTAACCAACGTGTGCCTTTTTAAAAAAAAACAAAAAAAACAAAAACAAAAAACCACGATTAAGAAGACTTCAATACCTTTGATCAGGTTACCTCTGCTGAAACTCTAGTTTTGTAAATGCTTCCTAGTTTTTTGCTTCCTCCCCCTGTGCTGTGCATTTCTGTGAATGTCTTGATTTGCTATGAATGCAACGGGGATTGTTTCAGTTGTAAGTTGTCCAGACGGTAACTCTAGCAAATTCACATGAAGCTGTACAAATAGAATTTCCAAGGGACAATAATACAGGACAAAATAAGGAGCATATAAATAGGAAAAAGGAATGGGAATGAATGAGGGATTAAAACAGTAGAGCACTACTGTCAAGACTTATGTCGAGACTCATTAGTCAGACACTCAATTATTATTTGACAAAAATGAGACTATAACAATAAGCAATACAGCACAAATCTGAGATGCTCATCAACCTGAACTTGGCCCTCATATGCGTTTCCTCTTGGTACCTTTTTGTGTGATATGTTTTCAGATTTGCTAAATGAATATATTCGGTCTTCGGCTAAGACTTTCTACTTTCCATTTATTAACGCGTTTAAACATGCAATTGCATTCGGCTCCAAACAAAGCCAGCTGAACAAATTCTATCCCAAACTGTGAGCAAGTGTAAACTTTAAAAGTTTTGTTTTTTGTTTGTTTGTTTAAATAGCTTAAAACACTGACTAGTCTTACCGGCGTACACTGCGTGATAAGCACCGATGAGGATAATGAGATGTATGTGCTGATGCAGACGTTCCCAAAACGCACTCGAATGACGCTGTTATTGTAATAATGTTCGGTACGGTGACTCCTTTTGTCTGTAATAACGTGTGTGAGATCTGAACTCTGACTCTGTTGTATTTTAGTTTTCCATTATGTGGTTTTGGCTGTAAATAATTACGTAAAATGTCTGTTCATGCTTAAAAAAAAAAAAAAAAAGAAAGAAAGAAAGAAGAAGAAAAAAAAAAAGGTCGATCCCCTTTTGGAAGATCTATTTTGAGATATTACCTCATAATTGTGTTTGTTTATCCTCTGACCCTTAACCAGACTTGCTGTTGTGTGTTTTTCTCTTTGTAATAAAATGTTTCATTAACAAAGAAAACTGACTTTTTTTGTGTTCCGAACTTCATTAATAGTCTTAAGCATATACAAGTGTTGAACTGAAGAAAAAAAAAAAGAGTCACTTGTTAAATGGTTAAACTGATTCATCAGCAACGCTTGGTACAATTATGGTATATCTCTGAACTTCAACGAAATTAAAACACACCTTTCAAACTATAAAACTTTCCTGCTGTGTCCGTTCACATCACATTTCAGAAAATGCCCGGACCTCGTTCCTCATCTCGGCGTCTGACGCTTTCACAGCCTCTTGAGCATTTCTCTGCTCTGACAGGGAGGCGGCCCGCACTGACACGCAGGTGAAAAGGTTTTTCTGTCTGTCGTAATTCCCCACACAGCGATGCACCTGACCCCGGATCAGCCTCGGCAGCACCTGATCCTTCAAATCATAAACAAAAACAACAGATATACGCCTAAGAATTATGGATAGGGATACTAAATTAGCTAATTCGTCTGTGAATCCAGCTAAGAAACGTTTTCCACAATATCCGTTTGCTGTGTAGTTAAAATACAACTGTGCCAATTCCACATTGATTTATTGCAGCCCTCGGCAGAGGAAGAAATCTAAAAAGCATCCTGTAAAAAAAGAAAAGAAAAAAAAAAGAGCAGACACAATAAGGGTAAACACAATTGAAGTAGTTCAACCTTGATCATATACTCCATCTAGAACATCATTTAGAACAGTGGCTCCTGACCCAGTCCTCTCAGACTCTCTGTCATTATGAATATGATTTATATTCTCTACAGCACAGCTGAAATGATATGGACGGCAGTAGGAAAGTGGATGTGGGTGTTCTGCACCTGAAGATACCGTACTCACATTTTCATAATACACACATGGCACTGCATCTTTTCCATCCCTCATTAGGAAGTTCTTGGCACCAAATTTTCCTATTGTGACTGCAGAATCTAGAGTGGCTGGAGCAAAATGGGTAAAGTGACAAAAGGAACATTTTGGCCATGTCCACAAAAAAAAAAAAAAAAAAAACACCACCACCACACTATTGTTATGTTATATTGCCAGATTGATAGTGAGAACATGGTAGACTACTCACCAAAAATCTCAAATGTCATAGGAACTTTGTCCTTGAACTGGCTCCAGTGCTTCATACCCTCTACAACGGCGGTGAGGATTCGCAGAGATTTCTTTGCTGGTGCTTTTTCCTGTAACATGGATTTCTATAATTGGTGAAAATGGGACAGTGTTATTTAGAACATCGAAGGCTTTTTTTTTGTGGAACAGAGTGACAAGCAACATGAGGAAAATAGTACTTTGTGGCTGCTACTTAATAATTAGTAGTAGGGCTAATCAATTAAATCGTTAACACTCGATTGACTGATTCCAGGCGTTGCAAAACAACGATTTGCTTTGGGCAAACACATCACGTCAAAAATTAACTGAGCGTTTGATCGTTCCGGTTAGTGAGTCAGCCAGTAGATATTAATTAATAAATCAATGGACGAATCAATTAGTTACAGTCCTAATCAGCTATAAAAATTAAGAAATAAATATTGTGTGTCTACATTGCCTTAAATGGCTTAATTGATATAGTTTTTAGCTTTTTTTTGGGCTGTATGATGCAAGTAGCAGGCAAATAAAGGTTTCTCAGATTTCACTCACTCACTAGTTACATTTCTTCATTTTTATTTTATTTTAAAATAGCTTGACCAACATGGCGTTACTCTGATTTGGTTTAGTAATTACCTGCTGCTGTATACTGCGCTCACTTCCTAAAGTACCAAAAGTGTCCTCAACCCACGTTCCCCCTCCAAGTCCACCAGATTTGATCTTCCACTGGGAGCCCTGACGCTGAGCTGCAGGTCTCCGAGTGTGTGCTGTGAGATCTGAAGGTGTGAAGGAGCCTCTGGGTGGATTGATGTTTCGGCTAAATGACTGCTGCTTCATGGGTTGCTTGGCAGTCAGAGTTTTATTCTGGATTTGAGTGGGTGCACTCACACGCGGAAATCCACCCTGCTTGAAGCCTGGGGTGGTTGCCATGGAGTCCTGTCTGCCTGCAGGTCTCTGTGGCCCTGTCTGGGACCTGGATAAAAATGAAAAAAAAAAAAAAAACATGTCCAGACTAATTTTTTTTTTAAGACCATTAAACAGAACAATTCTGTTAATGTACCAAGTATAGGTGCACTTCTGTTGGTGAGGTATAGGTGTGTATCCTCTTCCTGTTGAAGCAGGTGAAGCACTGGACCACACTTTGCTTTGTTGAGGTGGTGGGGTGGCTTGCTGGTTCCACTGACTTCTCTGAGCCAGCGGTGCTCGATTTGGTGACGGCTGAGCATTCCCGATGTCTGTTAAAACAGCATGACGTTGTAGGAGATCCTACTTTTCTCTGAAAATTGTTTATTAAAATACAGAGACAAAGTTTTTGATCAGTGACGGTGCTCAGCAGCGCACAGACTTACTGGATGGATAGACCGCTGAAGTGAAGCTCAGCATGTCTCTGTTCTCGTATCCGGAGAACATTTCACTCTCAGAGGGATTGGACGTCAGTGGCAATCTGCTCCGCTTCTTTTGGTTAAACAGTGGAACAGACAGACAGCCTGTACAAAAAAAAAAAAAAGGGAAATGTGAAAGCTGTCAATGTAATTTGAATGTTGCAAGGAAGATAACAGGAAATAAATCATACTGCAAACCTCAAAAACAAATCTGATTTTGTAAAGGCTGATTTATACTTGTTTATGCAAGTCTTTATAATCTTTATAATGTGTATGCACGTGTATCCTGTGGTCATTTGGTATGTGTGCACATCCTCAGTAATTAGCATCATGCGTTCGCATGGCACAATACCAACTAACTAATGGAGGCAGTACAGCATTGGGACCATAGACTGTAAAAATAAATAAATAAATAAATAAATAAATAAAAGATGGACGATGCACCTTCACTCTCCTTCATTGTAGAAAAGTGAAGCTGCCAATATCCCAATATGGCGCTGACATCTTGGAGCCCGTAGTGGGCGTGAAGTAGAGCCATGGTATCAAGGTCCCGCCCACAATCCCACAGAATCAATCGCAAGCACAAGCCCCTGAACTTTTTGAACTCGTTATGTCAGTGTGAAATAAAGTTATGGAAATGTAGAAATTAAAGTTAAAGGTCCAATCTACTCCCTCGAAGATTCTGAAAAAAGTCCGCCCGTGCCTAAGTGACTACTTCGCTCAGAGAAGCTGTCAATCATGATGTCACACCCTTGTTTTTATAGCATCAAATAACTAACTAATATCAAACTTATTTTAAAAATGATCACTTACATCAGCGTTATAAAAACTACCTAAAATGACAGAAAGCATGTTTGGAAAAAAATTGATTGGAAGTGTAATTTGATTGTTCACTTTGTCTCACATCCCATTAGATTACATGGAGAGGGTGGGGTTTATGACCTATACTGCATCCAGCTACCTGGGGGCGATCGAAACGTTTTGGCTTCACTTTTCAGGACTTGTACAGCACATTATTGGGACAATGTTTCCCAATTGAAATTTTTTAAAAACTAATATCGTGTCTCAAACTGCATACTTAGGAAAACTCAATAACGATCTAGAGTAGTACATATTACAGTTAGTTTGTAAATTTAACAACCTCTCCTACCGAATGGTTTGTTTTAAGTACCAGTCTTCTAGATAAGTAAATATTGTTGAAAGAATGGTGAGGTTTCGATTTGAGACAGATCATAATCACGTTGACTGCAGAAAGTTTTAAAGCGAAACGAAGCTCGTCGGTCTGTTTAATGTGGCTGCGCATGAAATCGCGAAATATTACAGTTTGACTTGCAAACCAGGTGGACAGATATTTTGGCTCTGAAGTGGCATCCAATGCTGCTTTTAATCCTTATTAATGTACAAAAGACACAAGTGAGTACGTGAACAATGTCACTTGTGTATCAGCTGTCACTAAATCAATAATAATAAATTCCACAATTCGGAATGAAACGCAAATAAGTCGTTTCACAGTAACTGTTCTCATAAACAGAAAACACATTACTCAAATTAACTTCAACACATGAACTAAACGCTGAAGATTAAAGTAAGATTTCTTAACTTACTGAATATTATTAATTCATATTAACATTGACTGAATTCTAAAAACCCTCCTCTGAGGCTTCACATTCACTCACCACAAACAAAAGCATTTCTACTTCATCACTGAATATAAAACTGGTAATATATAGGCCTAATAGAAAACATAAAATATAAAAGGCCTAATTTGATGATATTAACTCATTAACATTAACTGGATATGAAATATACTACTCTACAAATATATTTTTCTGTGCAATATATACTTTTTTGTCAATTCATCTTCATTTAAATCTTTCAACGGTGTACTGGTGCTTTAATTCAGCGCGCGAGTGGGGGGGGAGGGGGGGTGGATGGGTGATTAGACTCGACGCCGCTTCACTTCTGGAGCATCCGGTGTAAAATTTTACCAGCGCAGAGATTACAAACTGCAGTTTTGTCGTCATTCCACACAAGAGACATCATCTTTACATACAGCATGAAAGTGATTTTTATTGACAGTATACAGTCGGCCCTGATCATCGGATGTTTTTAAACTATCGGCCGATAGCAGGAAAAAACACCTTTATCGGCTGATACATCGGTACATCTCTAATAATTAGTCATTTCGGAGAAGATACCTAGTTACCTTCAGTAAATCCTTCAACCTTTGTGGTCATGTTGTTTACACATTCAATTTGTTTTGATTTTGGGAAAGATTTGCCTAAATCTTTAGAAAATATTGCAAAAAAGGTTCAAATAAAAATAACTATGGGAGCTGGCAGGATTGGTCAAACTTTCTGTGAAAGCAGGCAGGATTGGTCAAGAGTGTCTGTGTGAGGGGCTCCCAGGGTATCACAAAAAGAAAAAGTGTTCAACTTTTTCCTCTGACAGAGGGCAAGCCAGGAGAGCAAAACTGAAAGCTCGCTGGATTGAAGGGGTGGCATACTCCTCTGTCAATCACAGCGACGCTAGCCAACCGTAGGCATCTGAGAGTTCATGTATGTGAAAGGGGGTATACAATGCTTTCCTCCAAGTGTGGTACACTGCTCTATGACGCAGCAGTTGGAAAAGACGGCTGGCTGCCTTCACATGCCTCTGAGGAAGCGCGTGTTTGGTAGATGTTATATAGGAAAGAGACAGATGGTGGGTGGGAAAAGTGACCAAACTGGAGGAAAAAGACAGAAAAAAAGTGTTTGTGGGAGCAGGTGGGATTGACGTCAAACGTCATGTGGAAGCAGAATTGGTCAGGATTGTCTGTAGGAGCGTGTGGCACTGATCAGAATTCCTTCAGAAGTGGATGGGGATATGATTTATTTATTTTATAAATAGTCCACCCAAGCACACCTCTAACTTCAATGATCTGCTCGAAACCATCACTGAGGAAAAACATGTGTACAGGTAAATTAAGATGTCAGGAGTCCTCGGATGTTGCTATACCGTTTACACATTAGAAAATGTTTCTTGAATTATTTACAACAGAAACTCTTTGACAAGCCATTTCCATGTTATAAGTGGACTGGGAAGCCATTACGGTGTGAATGGAAAACTTTTGTGTTCTAACAATATGTCCTACCCTATTAAACGGTCCCATAGTCAGTACATTTACATGGACAGCACTATTCCGATATTAATCCGATTAAGACGATACTCTGATTAAGAAACTACCATGTAAACAGCAATTATTGATTACTGTAATCTGACTAGAGTCATACTCGAAGTAATCACAAATCGAATTAAGACGTGTGGAGTATTCCTGTTTTAGTCGCATTATGGAAGGGTATTACAGACACGTACACACCTTAATCACACTATTAACGTCGCGTGGGAGTTTTCACCGCGTTTTGCGACAGGACACATATATTCACGGCAGTGCTCAACCGTCTGATGGCAAACAAGAGAGCACGGCTGTGTCCGAAACCGCATAATTACCTGCTATATAGTAGGTGAAATACATGTATTTAGGTAAGTACGCGGTTTGGGACGCAGCTCATGGCTTCAAGCAGTCGTCTATTTGCACGTATAGCATGACAAATAATTAAATGCACTTGAAGCTTTCGTAAAATTAAAGTTGAAACACCCAAAACTGTACACGGGTCCATAATGAAGACGAACTGTATATGTGCTGTGGCGTGGCCACGTTTGCCGTTAATCGATCCATGTTCTATAACATGTAAAACGGGAACATGAAAGGAATATTCTAAAAGCAACTCATGTAAACACCTTAATCACAATATCGTCTTATAAAGAATAAGGTTAATAATTAGATTACTGCTGTACATGTAAACGTAGTGCTTGTCTACTTTATTATTGTAACCTTATCGGAGTGAAGTGCGCATGCGCGTAATATATCCGTACGGACAGGGCAGAAAGCCACTATCCTGTAACAGTATCAAAACAGCTCATTATTAATATTATTAACAAAAAAAATGTCGATAGTAGATGCAAAGCCATTAAATAACCAACTAATGTGGATTTTAAATGAATATTGTACAGTACCTGCCGTTGGTCTTGGTTGATTTTCGTTCCTCCTCATGACAGGAATGTGTGTGTAGCTTCTTCTGTCAGATGGTAATGTTCCAGTCGTTTTTAGAGGTCAATAAAAGCAATAACCTATAACACAAGTACTAAAATCAATATTTAGATCAGTGTGATTAAAATATTCTATATTACAAAGCACCAATGTTTGATATAAACTCTTAACTTTTCTTATGAGACGCCAGCTCACATCAGCTATGCTACAAACTGAATAATTATGCTAGCGTTTGCATATAGCTAGCAGTATCATACGGAAGTGGTACATTTGCGCCTTCTGTTTGCCTTAAAAAATACATGTTGAATGTTCTACAATGAGTTTCAACAACACACCGTATGTCCTAGGAGAAATGAACGCGGATACACATTAAACCGTTACTAAACCGCGAAGAAACGTTTAAATGTTTTATTAGCTCCGACTAGCTAGCTACACCGTCCGCCATTTTATTCACAAGAGCGCGCGTGAAGAAGGTGCGCGAGGAAGACGGAAGCGTCATTGTGTGCGCGG
The DNA here is from genome assembly GCF_023375685.1 of Ictalurus furcatus. NCBI lineage: Eukaryota > Metazoa > Chordata > Actinopteri > Siluriformes > Ictaluridae > Ictalurus > Ictalurus furcatus. Next base: position 5,490,409 of record NC_071282.1, read on the forward strand.
GAAACCGAGTACAGTACATTACCACACTATTAGCATGGAAAAGTACTACTCCTGTCTATTGTGTAATTTATTATTACACCCTATTCAGTGGTGTAGCATGTGGTTTTATAGTAATTAGGTGTATGAAAATCTTTCTATAATATTATGATACAGTGATTACAGTGAGTGTAATCAATCTGCATGGTTGCTCCATATTGTGAGGTTTTTTTTTCTTCTGTCTTTTATATTTATTTATTTATTCATTTTCATATGATTCATTTACATGTGATTCATTTACATGTAATTCGTTTACATGTGATTCATATTCATGTGATTCATTTACATGTGATTCATTTACTGATTTGCTTCTCTTTAAATCCAGTTTTAGACTGTTTTAGACTGTGATATTACTAAAGTCTTTCCAGATTATTACTTGCCACACTGTATGATATAACCCCAATAAAATTGCCTGAATTCTATAATATAATTTGTTCACCATGTTAGGTTTAAATCCTCTAAAAATCAGATTCGCAATTGAATAACATTACTCTGTTCCAATTCACATCCTTCAAAGCATTGGCATGTTTTGTTTACTTTCACAATTGCCACTACTGTATTTTAACTAATTCTTGAGTTTTACCTCATCCTATGCTGTCTTGTAATTATTATATTTTAGATGAGCATTGTAATAAATTATAATTACAAACACCGGAACACCCCCCCCCCCCCCCCATTTAAGTGGGAAGTGTCTGTAACTCCATAAAATATGCAATACCATAGGGATATAAATAGCCAATTAGAGCCGAAGTGGAACCTCCCCATCCCCCTCCCCCCAACAACATTGTGAAGTTTTTATACGTTAAATACAAGACATGGATATTTGAGAAAGAGCTAATTCAAGGCATTTTAACCAACTACTTACCATATTAACTAACTCATTTATTCATTTTCAGTAGCCATTCTATCCTAGTTAGAGTTGCAGTAGATCCAGAGACTATCCCGGGAATACTGGATGCAAAGCAGGAATACATTATTTGCATCACATGCACACATTCACACCGATTTATCTTAGCCAGTCCACCTGCTGGCCTGTTTTCAGGAGATGAGAAGAACCCGGAGAACCCAGAGGAAACCCGGAGAAGCCCATGTGGACATAGAGAGAACATGCACAGAAACGCCATGGTACCAGGCCGCTGTATTCACTTTGCGGCACAATTTTTAACTGTCTGGTTACCAAAAGTGATAAACGTACAAGCACAAATCTTTAATCAAGTAAAATCGAAATGCTCCTCTAAATAAATACTCTGGTAAAAGTTAAAGGGCACCTTCAAATGCTTCAGTCAAATAGCAAAGTATCAATTTGATTAAATATACTTCAAGTATCCCTGCTGGGGGGAAAAACAATAGAAATCATCACAGAAATTCTAATGGTTTCCACTACAAATACCAATACAAACCATTAAAACCATTACCATCACCATTATTGGTCCATAATGGTATCCACTAGACATAAAGTAACATGCTACCAATAGAAGGCAACAATTTACCAGTGGAGACCCAAAGAGACCATTACAGTTTCCATTAAAACCAATACAATTCCCATTATAACCATTAAAATGAATTCAAATTCTATGAGAGTTTCTATTGTTGTTGTTTTTTGCAGCAGGGATGATAGTAAAAACATAAGAAAGATGGAAAAAATGTAAAAGGTGTTGTGTGTCGAATCAAACAGATTTTAGTTACTGTTGGTAAATTAGTGCCTTTTTCACCAATGAATGTAGGAAAACATTAGCTAAGCATGACTAACAACAGCTTTATTCCACATCTCTCAAATGTTAGCTAGCATACAGATGTGTGTGTGTGTGTAATATATTTAATCATCAACCAACACTCTTTAAACAATACATGATTTCATTTTATGGTTATTTTCTGAATAACAATGTTTGTTATTTTGGGTGAATTCTTTTGTGTCAGTTCTTATATATATGAACATTCATTCACATTAAATTTAGTCTCTGCCAACATTGTGGGTCTCCACTGGCCGGTCAATGCGATAAACAAACTCTGCAGGTAGAAAGTATCCCAGGTATTCCACTGTGCTTGGTGTAGTGTCTATGTAGTAATGACCTCCTTCACCATGATGGCTGAAGCCATGGGTATGTTCCACTCTCAGATCCAAACCCTGTTTAGATGCAAATGGACAATAAGTAAGGAAAAGTGCTGTTACTGGAAAATAATCAATGATGCAGCGGTGTGAGGTGCCCCAATGCAACCCAAAGTTAATTATTTGCAGATAATAATGTTTTATTCCTTTTATACCACAGCAATTTGCCATCACTAGCAATACTTTTTATCAAATAAAAAATGAAAAGTCATACTTTTTGTCCGTATTCTGTTATGTTTGATGTTGTGGAACATTAAGATATACCTGTGTTTTATCTTGCAGCCTGAACTACTATCAGAAATGCTATTATAGAAAACACCCTCTGACCAGTCTGAATAAAGCAATCAACAGTGCTGTGATATAACTGACAATAACATGTTACTGAAAAAATGTATCTTTTATAAATAATATCCAGAAATGTTATCTTATATTATCTTAAAGATACTTACTGGATCTTTGGACACCATGACAGACTGACAGATGAGAGGAGCGCTGACTTCAAAATGCTTCAGCCAGTTGTTTACATCTTCATTAGTATTCAAGGGGCATGAGGAAAACTCTCGTGGCTAAAATAAAAAAGATGGGTCATGTAACTTACAGTTTACCTTCAAGTATTGTTTTGTTTAATTTAAAGCTAAATGACAGTTTAGAAAAAGATAACCAAATTTAAGAAACTTCATTTTGGATTTTTTTTTTTTATATACCATGATGTGGATCTTGGCCTTCCCTTTCTGGATGATGAAAGTCCCTCCAAGTGCAATGCTTTTATCACCATAGTGTTCCGCCATTGTCTTCCTCATACAGCTAACGAGACTGTCCTCGCCTGTCCTCCTGCTGGCTCTGACCTCCATGACCTGTGAGCAAGCATCTTTTCACCATTAGTTACTTATTCAGGTCGGTCACTTATATAGTTATATATAAGTTAAAGCTATAGTTATTCATTCATTCAGCAATCAAAGGTCGATTTATTTTCTGTGTGAATAACAGGTCTATTAAACCTATTTAATTAAAGCTCTAGGTATCATTTTCAAACTTACACATCAACCACATGCAGCAGTTTGTCATCCTTGCTAATGTTTGCCCATTAGCTATATTACGTAACAAGAATGCTGTCTAGAATTGCATTTGTTTTTCTTTAACATCTGGCTATGCCATCTGCTTCTGCCTTTCCTTATGATGTGCAATATGCTAACAGTAAGAAACCAAAATGCCTTTCTTTTTACTTAATATTCATCCAGTCACACTACGACGCTTTGGAGTTCATTTCTGAGCAATGTTTTGTTGATCAGGATGCCCCTACCCTTCACAAGCCAGAGGTAATCTACTGACTCCAGTCCTTACTCCATTTCATGCTCATGTACAAGCCGAGACTCAGCTCCTCCAAGGTGTTGCTATAAAGTGTTTAGCCCTTGGTCACAAGATGTGTCCAAGACATTATTTGTTTATCCGAAATCTGTTTTTTTGGCTGTTTTTCCTTTTGTTTGTTTGGCTATTTGTTTGCTTGTTTGTTTGGACTATTTGATTGTCTGGTTGTTTTGACTGTTTGTTTGCTTGGCTGGAACGGTTGTTTGTTTAGTCTGTTTGATTGATTGGTTGTTTTGGCTGTTTCATTCTTTGCTTGGTTGGTTTATTCATCTTCAGTCACCGCTTCATCCTGATCAGGGTGGTGATCAGGAGCCTATCCCACTGGGAACACTGGGTACGAGGTTGGAATACACCCTGGACAGAACTCCAGTACATTGCAGGGCACCATGCACATACACATTTACACACTCTTTCACACCAATTTAGCATAACCAATTATCCTACCAGTTTGTTTTTGGGAGGTGGGAGGAAACCGGAAAACCCAAAAGAAACCCAAACAGATGCGAGGAGAACTTGTGAAACTTCACACAGACAGTAACCTGAGCTCAAGCTCAAACCAGGGATCCTAGAGCTGTGAGACAGCCACACTACCTGCTTTACCACCGTGCCATCCTTTTGTATTCATGTTGCATTCATAATGTTGTGTCAGTACCCTGTATATTTACTGAATAAAAAAGTGTCAGATTCTGACGCTCACCTTCCCAGGCTGACCCTCACATGCGTACAGGTTTGCTAGAAGCCCAAAGTCACAGTCACAGAACCTGTCGCTGTATTTCTCCTGCAGGCATTTCCCATCTGCTGGGTTGACGGAGGAGAAGTAGCTGGCATTGACAGCAGGTTTGCCTTCATGCTCCGTCAACACCAGAGGCATCAGCTTTGAAACATAACATATAGTAATGAGTAAGAGATCTATTCACTGAACAAAATGTTGCATATTCTACACCTGTATTGCTCTACGTAGCATTAAGTGGTTATATAAATTGTCATTACCTCTGCGTTCATTCCAACGGTCTTTGATGACACGGCACCAGCACCAAGAATAAATGCCCCAGGCAGCTCCAACTCCTTGGCTAGAGTGTTCATGTTATAGACCTTGGATGATATAAAATAATTTGTGTTTATTTATTGACCTCAAGTTATGCCATGACATGCAAACAGATCATTATTCAGGATTTAGGTCTACTGACCTTGTCCACTTGAACCAATGGGATCAAGTAGGGGACACCGCCAACATCAGTAATGCGAGGGTTACCACATAGTCCTATTGAAGGAGAAAGAGAAAAACAGGAAAAGACAAGCATTATATGAAAACTTTCCACTAAAATGACCAGGCTCCTAAAGGGATCAGAAAAAAGCAAAACAAACAAAAACCCTAAACAGATGATCTTGAGCTCGGGTTACTGTCTATGCAAAGGTACTCTGCATGATCTCCATGTGTCCACATGGGTTTCCCCTGGGTTCTCTGGTTTTCTTCTACCTCCCAAAAACATGCCAGTAGGTGGTTTTATCTATGTTAGATTGTGGATTTGTTAGGTGTGGATGTATATTTTGCATTTTTCTCTGCGATGGACCGGTGTCCCATCCCCGCCTTACTCGCCATATTCCTCAAGTCACATGTTCAACAGGAAATTGCATCATAGAAATTTCCTAAAGATCACATGTAGATGAAAATTAAATTCTGCCAATGTTTTTTTCTTTCTTTTCAATGTTACTGTGATATTGACTGGTCAGCTGACTTTATAAGAGAACCCCTCTTAGACAAATTACAGATTCAAATGAAATGATTCACTTCATGAAAGCCAGTTAACCACATTTTGTAAGCGCGTACATTTTTGGAACCACTTTTTTAAGAAAGGACCTAGAACTTGACTTGGCTTGCTCAACTGGTTGTTTAACACACTGACTTCATACCTTTGACTGGAAACTCGAAGGGTTCCTGTGTGAGATCTGGACACTCACTCACACGCACTTTTACCTCTTCAAAATTCTTCCTCAGTCCCTTTTCCAGCACTGTTGCAAATCAGTAAAGACTCGTTTAATGTCATCATCAGTAAATCAGCGTTCAGAATATCTCAGTATCAGAATCGCAGCATATTCATAAGACAAACACAAATGGCATGCTGTACTTTGATCTCTGCAGCAAAGCCAACGTTTACAAGCAGCGAAAAGAACAATGATAAACTTTTTAATATGTTTTGGTGTAAATGCATAAAAAACCTCTCACCCTGACACAATTCCTCTAGATCAGGGACGTGTAACTGGAACTTTACAGTTTTACTGGCTGCCATCCTGTAGTGGAGAAAAGAGACACACACACACACACACACAGAGAGATCACATGATACACAGCACTGTGAGAGAGGCTGCACTACATTGTGCCGCGTTCACTGCACACATCTATTAAATAAGGTTTTTATAATGATCTAATGATACTTGGTACATAGGCTAAATCATTAAACAGTTAATTATTTATCTAAAATCATTTCAGATGTTTTTATTTATTTATTTTATTTGAAAATGCCAGGTTAGTGAATAAGTAGCCCCTATGTAAATAGAAGTTAACCAATGTACATAGGGGCAGGGGTTCACTTTTAGGCATTTTTAGAGACACTTTTTTTTTTTTTTAAAGGCCTTTTTGTTTTTGATACTGAATTATCAGACACAAATAAACATGTTTTAAATTTGTTGATTACATTGATTAATAGCTATCAACGTATCATAATGATTTAAAAGTGTGGAATATGTGAGGCCTTGTTTAAATGTGAGGGGGTGTGGGAGTGGACCCAGATGGAATGGGAAAAAAAAAAAGTTAAACTTGCACTATTATTGCTGTTGTCATTGATGATAATGATTATTTAATAGTGAGAAAAACTTTTAAACGTTCAAACTAGTTTCAGTTCCGGGCGCACGGTGGCTTAGTGGTTAGCACGTTCGGGTTTGGGGTTTGATTCCCACCGCTGCCCTGTGTGTGCCCTGAGTTTGCATGTTCTCCCCGTGCTGTGGGGGTTTCCTCCGGGTACTCCTGTTTCCTCCCCCAGTCCAAAGACATGCTGATAGGCATGTCCAACATGTTTGTAGTGTTTGAATGGGTGTGTGTATGTGATTGTGCCCTGCGATGGATTGGTACCCCGTCCAGGGTGTACCCCGCCATGTGCCCGATGCACCCTGGGATAGGCTCCAGGTTCCCCGTGACCCTGGAGGATAAGTGGTATTGAAGATGAATGGATACTTTGAAAGTTTTCTGACTATTAAATAATATACTTGTGCTTATTTATTTATTTATTTATTTACAACAATAACAACAACAGTAATAGACATTACAGTGAGTTGAAGATCTACGAATGAAGAAATCTTCTGAACCGTTCTTGTCCTAGCGCTCTTGAAGGTACCCTGATTCACGATGGTCGTTGTCATCAACTCGAATAGTTCTGTGATTGGTCCGTTAGAAGCAGCGCTTCCTCGAGTCGTCCCGCCTCCGTGCGCGTTCGACTTCCGGTTTGTCTTATACACAATGTTAAACGCACGTGTGTGTTTAGGAAGCTTCAGCTAGCTTATAAATAGTGAAAGGAGCTAGAAGTGACCTGAATTGTTTAAGCGTGTGTGACATTAAGGTAGCAGCCAGCATGTCTTTTATCGTTACTAGGAGCCACAGTAAACTGGGGCTTGGGGAGAATATTTCCAAGGATTCGGTACAGAGTGACTCTCAGAGAGAAATTGTGCGTGAATCACCTGCGTCTGAAAGGTAAATCATTCTGTTTAATAGGAATATGAAAAGCAAAAATGACCACTATATCAGCCTTGTAACTCTTGCACCGCTTGTTGCTTCCATTCAGTGGCCATTTGGGCGATTGGGTGAGTCGACACTGAAGAATCGATTCTTTCGTTCGAAGAATCGAAACTAATATATGCTATAATAATAATATCTGAGGTATAATACGTAATATTGATGTGCAGGATAGGAAGTGCTACACACAGCTGGGCACGAGTGTGTTAAAGTTAACATGTATTATATTCTATAAGTCTCAAGTTATTTATTTCACATATAATTCTTAAAGTATTCACATATTCATATAATTGAGGTGGATCCGCAGCCTTGCCCAGAAACACCGGTCCTCGGGTGGGAATACATCCTGTCATTGCATTCATCCCATTCTTTCTAAATGTCCTATCTCTCTTTCTTTTTTTTGTTGTTGTCTCACAGTGACTCTGGCGACAGCTTGTTTTTGACCCAGTCTGTGACCTCACCTTCGAGGACTGTCAAAAGACACCATCCGTCTAACGATCCTCCGTGTCCCTTCAGTCAAGAGGTGGAGGATGTGCAAGAGAAAGCCGGTGGCCGCAATGCACAGCACAAAGACACGAGGCTGAGCAGTGACTCCGACAGTGAAACGACTTATCCTGTCATGCTTCGTAGATGGAAGTTGCTGGCTAATTCATGTGGCAGGGTTAACCAGCGGCCTCGCCCGAGTTGTAAGAGAGTATCTCCAAAGTGGATGGGGGTACCTTTCCTGAAGAAGTCTGTCTCTGTCTGCAAAAAACAAACTATAGTGGTAAGGATGTACAAATGACAAAAAAAACAACAACTGTGAATATCAAGGTAGTTTTAGATCATAAGTTAGTAAAGCTTTATAGCACTTTTTCAAACAATGTTTACAAAGTAGTGACTAAACACAGACTCGCCGCTGTTCAGCTGTGTTTTGGGTAAAACCAGCAGGTTGCAGTTGGATGAACTAAGTGATCTAGCAGGAGTATATTTAGGGATCATATTACAAAGGTATGTAGGAGCACCACTATGAAGACATTGGAAAATTAACAACAGGATTTTAAAGCCAATTCTGTAAGACCCAGGTAGCCAGTGAAGTGATGTAAGGGCCGGAGTGTTACCTTTATTTAGCTTCAGACTGTTCTGTGACATCCACATGTTTATGCTCTTATGCAGTTTACAAGGGTGCTAATCGACTTCTGGTGTAAGTGAGAGATAGAGTTGCGTGACCTCTGCATACTGATGGAAGGAGGTGTTGTATCGATTAATTACACCAGTTAATGGCCGCGTATACAAGTTAAATAACAATGACCTAAAATTGAGCCTTGAGGAACACCGCAAGATATCACATGACGTCTGGAGGTGTGTGTACCCAGTGCAACATAGTATTCCCTGCCATTTATGTAAGATCTAAATCAATCTAGGACTAGGCCTGATAAGACAACCCAGTTTTGCAGTCGGTCAAGCAGAATCCCATGATCAACTGTGTCGAAGACCAGCACTGAGATCTAAAAGAACTAGAATTGACAGATTACCTGAGTCTGTATTTTGTTGCAGATCATTTAAAAACTTTTAGAAGAGCAGTTTCTGTGCAATGGAATCTGGGGTCGTCAGTCTTTTTGGTTGTCAGTGAAACTTGGAAAAAGTAAGATTTTTTAGCAGAGCTAAGTATTTTCCAAGTAGGGTGCAACTAACGATAATTTTCATAGCCAGTTATTTTTTTCGATTAATTGGATGGGGCAAACTTTCAGGTTGGTAAAAAACTAATTTGAGACAATATTACCTTTCTAAAATTCATACATTAGACCAGTGGTTCTCAACCTTTTGTGAGCTCTGGACCCCCAGCATATTTCGAACAATCCACAAGGACCCCCTCACTCCACAACAATTATAGGCTATATATTAAACAGTCATTTCTATGTACTAAGTACTTTATTTTATTAATATTTAACATTAATAATATTAACATTAAAATTTATATTTATTTCATATTTTTTATATATATATATATAAGTTATTATTTAAACACTTTAAAAACTTTCCTACGGACCCCCTGCAATTACTCCACTAACCACTAGGGGGTCCATGGACTATTTGATTATTATCGATTTTATCGATTAGTTGTTGCAGCTCTATTTTCAAGTTGGTTTTTATAGTCTGCATTCTCTTTTTGCAATGTTCTTACAATGGAGGTACTGTTTCTCCAAGGGGCAGCTTTAATTATCCCAGAGACAGATTTTGCTTTTAAGGGGGCAACGGAGTTAATACATTTGGTCAGCCTGACACTAAAGCTCTCTACTAGAGCGTCTAAGGAAGGGAGTGAAAGAGGGGGGCCGAGATGATTAGTGTTGGGTAAGTTACTCAAAAAAAGTAATACACTTTAAATAAATAAATAAAAATCGGGGTTTATCCATTTTTCCTCACACTGACTGTGAGCAAACATTTGGCGGAATTGAGAAACTGTCAGCCAATAAGACACCAGTATTTCCACGTATTTTCCTGTAAACGCTGTCCGATTGGTCTCGCCTCCATTCACTGAGGATATAAAATTACAACACCACCGTCTTCTTTTACTGATGTTCAGTTACGTAGTGACAAACTGTTCCAAGTGGAGAATTATTCAGGGCTACAGGCCCGAATGCCCAGGACAGGTTACGCCCCTGGCAGCCATGCAAAACGTGATTTATTTTAAAAATGCATTTTATTTAATATTGTTTTCTTAACAGTAAATTTGTAATGAAAGTAATGTACTTTTATTGACATCACTAACTAATCAAATTACATAACTTAAAAAATGTTATGCATTAGATTACTGCGTTCTCAGAAAGTCATTAGAATGCAGCTACTTTGTAACGCGTTATACCCAACTCTGCAGATGATCTGAGCTCCATGAAGGTCACAGCTGTATCAGCGGTGAGATAGCGCTTAGTGATAGTCCTCTAATCACTCATCGTCTTAGTACATGCTGTAATTTCAAAGAAGACACAATAGTGGTCTAGGGGCACCAAAGAATTTAGAACCTGGGGGTTGTAATTACTGTCGAGCCATGTTTCTGTCAGGAAAAGAAAACCCAGCAACAAGTTTGCTAATTACAAAAGACTTATTTTTGTTGATGACTTTATATTTAGTACTGCAGATTTAAGAATAGGGAGATGTGATTGTTATTATAATAATTACTTGTACAGTCCACCTTAATTAAATGACATGTATCTGAGGACCTCTTCTGTTTCCTGCGGAAATGCCACCAAGTATTGCAAATGACAGGGATATTCTGAAAAGTAGCATGGTTGCCTACATGTCAGACACGCTCACTGGAAGGTACTGCTGAAAAATGTAGTGGGAGAAGGAATCAGTCTTGGGGTGCGATGCTGACTGGGACTCGAATGCTTACTTATAACCTACTCAGAATCTCCCATCCATTCTTAACAGCCTTCAGCAGCAGCAACAACAACAGCACTGCTACACACAACCCCGGGAAGTGGATAGCACTGCTACAGTCACGCTTCAGATCAGTCGTCACCAGACTGAGAAATGTGACTGAAGAAATGGATGAAATACATGGGCTTCTAACTAAGCTCAGCAATGTTCAGATGAAATCCGTCCACTTTAAAGAGATGTCTTCGCTCCCAGAGCAGGTTAAATTTGTCCGAAATGCACCCCTTGGGCAGCGCATGTAGAGGTCTGCCAGATGTTTATCCCCAGCATCCTACTAAAGTGTCTCGAACCCCCTCCCGATTGTTTGTATCGGGCCTGATGTATGCGGTTTGAGTGAAGAGGAGTTCAGAGTCCAGAAGCCGAAGAAAATCTTGTTGTAAAACTCCTGACTGCTGTTTAGAAATGTCATTTGAACCCGCTTGTACGATTATTTTGTCAGTAGTTGGAGTGTTCTTTACAATCTGTTGGATGTTGATGCCTAGTGCAGAAATAGCTGGTTTTTTTTGGGCATCCGTCTTGACTCGCTGATCCTTTGTTTGTCATATTTGCTAAAGTTTGTAACTTTAAAGATGGAATAGAAGTGTGGGAAAACTCAGAAAAAGAAAATAATAGTGGAGGGGGAAAAAAGGCAGAGGATAGGGAACAAGCTGCTCAGCCCTCGAAGGTCAGATGGTCACATTTTTGATGTGTGTGTGTATACATATGAGATTGCAATACTTAAAAAAAAAAAAATAATAATAATAATAGTAAAAAAATTAAAACAATCACATTCAAATAAAACAACAGTCCCTGAAAGTTTGTACTCAAAATATCACATATTGGATGCTATATACGTTTTCATATATATACCACCTTAGAAGATTGTAACCGCCTTACATCTCCCTCCCAAACCATGGTACACTATTAATATAATTTAAATTGTTCTATAAATAAGACTTTAGATTAATAATTAATCTAATTTAGACTTCTAGAGTGCCCTCCGCTAATATTGGCCCCCTTGGTAAATATGAGCTAAGAAGGCTGTGAAAAATTGTCTTTATTGTTGAAACTTTTGATCTTTTGTTTAAAAAATTCACAAAAATACTCTGCTCTCATGGATATCAAACGATTGCAAACACGACACGGGTTTATCCAAAAAATTTTTGTTGTACAAATTTTTTTTTAAATATCAATGGGAATATACTTAAAATATATTTTCTCATGAACTCATAGTGGTGCCAATAATTGTTGCACATTGTATATTTTGTATATAACATTTTTATAATTTTTAAAAAAATAAATATTGTATAGAACAGATATTTTTTTGATAAACTTATTTTGTGCAATTGTTTGATATCCATGAGAGCAGATTATTTATGTGAATTTTTTTTTTTTAAAACAAAAGGTTGAACAATAAAGGCAAAATTTTCCACAGCCGTCTTTGGTCATATATACCAAGGGTGCCAGTATTAATGGAGTGCACTGTATCTATCAGCTGAATGTTAAAGGAATGACAACAATTTAAGTGCATTCTCAGAAAATGGAAATGTCTGGAAACTTTTTTTCTTCTTCTTCAATTTTAGATAGATTACATTTCTTTCCAGCTATATAAGGTGAAGGTAATCGTTTTTTTAAATTTTATTTCCGTCTATCAGAATTCAGAGGTTGGTGGGTTCTTTAAATGCATATTGAAGCTGAGCAAAGGTCATGGAGACAAAAGAAGAGGAGAGCTGAGTCCATCTTTATTGCTTTCTGAGTGAGTTTACCATTGTATTATACAAAACATGAATACAGTATTGTGTAGGTTTTATATTTGTTTCTGTTGAAGCATGTAATTTGACATTGGCCATGCTGTTGGAGGAAAAAGATCTACAATGGAGTGGTGTGGAGCAGCCTTAGTAAGCAGGACTTACTGTTAGGACCGTGAAGTTGATCATTTTCCTATAACGAAGATTACATTATACTCAGTATACTAATAAATTATGTACTTATTAACCATTGATAGTTAGGGTTGACATTCTTGAAGGTCCATGAGTCCCCTCACCAACCTTTCTTGAAGTTGATGCATTTTGTCATGTTCCTGAGGAACTGGGATCTTTTCTGTCCTGAAGACTTTCCTGTGGTGGAAAACGGAGTGCTGCCACCGGTGACTCCTTCCATAAATAAATGAATGAATCAACATCTAACAGAAAATTTTTCCCTTTTCAAAAAATGGTCATTTTATCAACAATTACACGCTTTTTCAATTATGTGGAGCGTCCGAGCATACAAGTCCTCGTGTCATTTGTTATCATAACGTATTAGAACGAGCAAATTAAAATAAACCTGTCGTCGGAATTACAGCCGAAAAGACTATCGGAGCTGCTGAAATTAATCTTAACACCTTCCAAAAAAACTGAATTGCGAATGCAGTAGTGCTGTGGTAGGAATGTTATAAACATAGAATCAGTGTCAGAAAACTCTTGCTGTTTTCATTTCAGTCAAGAGGCGAGTGAACATATTAATACACGATATTAATCTTTATTTGATTTGTCTGTCCTTTTATTGACTTATTTTTTCGGATTTAATTTACAGACGGAAGGAAAGCAGTATGCAAACAGAAGATGATGATGATGATGATGAGGAGGACGTTAAAAAAGTGGTATATTTTACAGTTATATTTTGACAGTTGTGATGTTTTCACTTTTTGCCATGCAACAAAAAACTGAATAGGACAAAAACCCTGAATAATAAAAATAAATAATAAAACAGCAAATGAGCAAAAAAAAATCTAATAAAACCACAAATTAGCCAATCAACATATGAATTTGGAATTACTGACAGTTGCAGTTTTAACTGACACCCTTGCTGGCCCCACCCCCTTTCCTACCTAATGCTCATTAGTTTAAGCATTAGTGATTTAGGGATACACCAAATTTTTCAACTGAAAGAGTTCAAAAATTTGTCAAATGTATCACTTCACAAATAACTTAAATGGTAAGTGCAACACTTTTTTTTTTTTTTTTTTTTTTTTTGAGCAGCAACAGATTAACAGTGAAAATGTCTGCCATTTAGAACCATTTCAAGGTTTCTTTGAGGGACTGAATGTTTAAAAAAAAACTGTTTACTACATTGTATCTGTGACTTCAGGGGTGGCAGGTTCCTCAAGTAACAAGAATCCATTTGAATGCCGTTTTGAAGTCAAAATTTGTAATTCTGCGTCGTCGTTTTGGCATTTGACTTTTCAGAAACGTCATGATTGATTGTTTCATTCTTTTCTAGTTATTCTTTAGTTTCCTCTCAAGCCATCAAACAGACATTTTATTATTGTTAATCAATATGTCTGATTTTGTTTTAGGATAAAGCTTGCTTTATTGAGAACACACATAAAAGAAACCAACAAACATGGCTACCATCCCTGAAATGGAAAACGAGACAGGCTCCAGGAACGTGCACTAAGAAAAGCAACAAATGTCAAGAGGAGCAGGAGACGTGTTATCAAACCAGGAAAGTTGATGAAGACCTGATGGCGCCTCAAGATGGCACAGATGTATATAATGAGAGCAGCTCACTTAATATAGAAGTGTCTCGGTCCACGGAGAACGGTGACAAAAGCAGGAAATCTGCCGAATGGAACTGGATGGAACCAATTGATGAAATGTCAGACGAGGAGACGCAGTGGCCAAATTTGGTAGACCAGGATGAAGACGAAACCCAGATTTTGCAGGACAACCCTGTGGACAGAGAAGGAAGGGAAGATGCACTCTGCTTGGAGAACATCTCATCCTGTGAACACCAAGTACAAGTCCAGGATATCCATCAAGGCGTACATCATGAGCCACTTGGAAATGAAACCCAGATTTTGCAGGAAAACCCTACGGACAGAGAAGGAAAGGAAGATGCACTCTGCTTGGAGATCATCTCATCCTGTGAACACCAAGTACAAGTCGAGGATATCCATCAAGGCGTACATCATGAGCCACTGGAAAACGAAGACTTTGGTAGTGTTAGTGGAGGTTTCATCAGCTCACAGGATCTTTTTCAAGAACCAAATAATCAGTCAAGTCCTTTAAAAGAGACTAGTGTTGAAAATGATAAGGAAGTCTTAGAAAGCAGTGTAGTACCACATGATGACATAGGTTTGACAATAAAAAAGAAAAAGAGTTCATTAATCTTGGAAGATATGGAGGGTGACTTTCTTAAATATTCCAAATCTCTGAGGACTCGCCCGAGTGAAATAGTCTCACCAACAGCTGGAGATATATGCCAGGTAAGAAAGGAAAAGGACAAGAAGACGTTGGATATGCAAGATCCACACCATCATTCATCACTGCCATTAGAGGATTACAAATCAGGATCCACAGGAAATGATTACTCAAGTCCTAGTAAGGATATCCTCATGGTCAGACAGGAAGAGAAGACCGAGACCCCACTGTTCAATTTTGGTGGATTGAAATTTCTGAAGAGGAAGAAAGATAAAAAGACTAAAGACCCTGAGATCTCAGATAACCTGGCACCAGGACAAGCTGATTTGGGTCAGAATGAATATTCTGCACTTCACTTTGATGACGTCAAGTGTAAAAAAAGAAGAAAGGTCAAAAATGATGGGTTGTTGGAGGAACCAGTTGACACCTTGCCAGACATCAGTGTTGCTGCAGACTCGGGTCTATCAGTTCAGGACTCTTCAGTGGTTTGTGCTTCAGTTAGTGGAAGTAAACCAAAGAGAAAAAAGGACAAAAATTATCGGTTGTTGGAGGAACCAGTTGACACCTTGCCAGACATCAGTGTTGCTGCAGACTCAGGTCTATCAGTTCAGGACTCTTCAGTGGTTTGGGCTTCAGTTAGTGGAAGTAAACCAAAGAGAAAAAAGGGCAAAAATGATTGGTTGTTGGAGGAACCAGTTTATACCTTCCCAGACATCAGTGTTGCTGTAGACTCGGGTCTATCAGTTCAGGACTCTTCAGTGGTTTGTGCTTCAGTTAGTGGAAGTAAACCAAAGAAAAAGAGAAAAAAGGACAAAAATTATCGGTTGTTGGAGGAACCAGTTGACACCTTGCCAGACATCAGTGTTGCTGCAGACTCGGGTCTATCAGTTCAGGACTCTTCAGTGGTTTGTGCTTCAGTTAGTGGAAGTAAACCAAAGAATAAGCGAAAAAAGGACAAAAATTATGGGTTGTTTGAGGAACCAGTTGACACCTTGCCAGACATCAGTGTTGCTGCAGACTCGGGTCTATCAGGTCAGGACTCTTCAGTGGTTTGTGCTTCAGTTAGTGGAAGTAAACCAAAGAAAAAGAGAAAAAAGGACAAAAATGATGGGTTGTTGGAGGAACCAGTTGACACCTTGCCAGACATCAGTGTTGCTGCAGACTCGGGTCTATCAGTTCAGGACTCTTCAGTGGTTTGTGCTTCAGTTAGTGAAATTAAACCAAAGAAAAAGAGAAAAAAGGACAAAAGTGATTGGTTGTTGGAGGAACCAGTTGACACCTTGCCAGACATCAGTGTTGCTGCAGACTCGGGTCTATCAGTTCAGGACTCTTCAGTGGTTTGTGCTTCAGTTAGTGGAAGTAAACCAAAGAAAAAGAGAAAAAAGTACAAAAATGATGGGTTGTTGGAGGAACCAGTTGACACCTTGCCAGACATCAGTGTTGCTGCAGACTCGGGTCTATCAGTTCAGGACTCTTCAGTGGTTTGTGCTTCAGTTAGTGGAAGTAAACCAAAGAAAAAGAGAAAAAAGGACAAAAATGATGGGTTGTTGGAGGAACCAGTTGACACCTTGCCAGACATCGGTGTTGCTGCAGACTCGGGTCTATCAGTTCAGGACTCTTCAGTGGTTTGTGCTTCAGTTAGTGGAAGTAAACCAAAGAAAAAGAGAAAAAAGGACAAAAATGATGGGTTGTTGGAGGAACCAGTTGACACCTTGCCAGACATCGGTGTTGCTGCAGACTCGGGTCTATCAGTTCAGGACTCTTCAGTGGTTTGTGCTTCAGTTAGTGGAAGTAAACCAAAGAAAAAGAGAAAAAAGGACAAAAATGATGGGTTGTTGGAGGAACCAGTTGACACCTTGCCAGACATCAGTGTTGCTGCAGACTCGGGTCTATCAGTTCAGGACTCTTCAGTGGTTTGTGCTTCAGTTAGTGGAAGTAAACCAAAGAAAAAGAGAAAAAAGGACAAAAGTGATTGGTTGTTGGAGGAACCAGTTGACACCTTGCCAGACATCAGTGTTGCTGCAGACTCAGGTCTATCAGTTCAGGACTCTTCAGTGGTTTGTTCTTCAGTGGTTTGTGTGTCAGTGAATGGAATTAAACCAAAGAAAAAGAGAAAAAAAGACAAACATGGTCAACCAGTGCCTCAGGAAGATGAATGGATTGGTGTAGAGGAGGCTATCCAGATCCCCTGTCAAGGTTCAGCTTCTTTGGTGTCTATAGCTGAGGAAACTGAGCAACTGACCAGAACTGATCTTTCTAATTTTGTTCAGTCTGATTGTCTTGAACCACAAAGGAAAAAGAAAAAGAAAAGGGCGAAGACGAAACAGGATTCAAGTCCTATGATATCTGAGGTCGTGGCTTGGCAGTGTAGTGAAGAATCTTATTCAAGCCATGGTATCAAAACTGTCAAGAAAAAGAAGAAAAAGTTTATAGATGATGTTGGAGAAGGACAAGTAGGAGAGATGGCTACGGCCAGTAACAATATTGGAGAACCGTTGGAGAAAATCCCCGAAATACCAGCAGGCATAGAAATCCAACCAGTGAATAGCATAGATTTGACAGATGACTCTGTAACTCAAAGGAAGAAGAGGAAAAAAAGGAAACGGCAAAAGGTGGTCAGGGAAGAAAATATGGACGTTGAGGCATTGTTGGTAGAGACGACAGAACAAGTGGAGGCTCCAGATACTCAAGATTCTGAGCAGCAAGCAGCTGAGGTGGTTCTGGTGAGAAAGCCAAAGAAGAAAAAGGACAGAATTGAAACACGTCAAGAAGAGGAGGCGTCTAAAAATACATCCGTGTCTCTCAGACTTGGGCTCATAGAGATGAGAACATCCAATACCCCAAGCACCAGAAGTGAGACTGGAGGGATTGGTGAGGAGGAAGGTCTTGGTGCATCAGAACCAGTGAAGAACAAGAAAAAGAAGAAGAAAAGGAAAGAGTTGGAAAATGATGGATCGTGGTCGGTTTCTTACGGCTTGTTACATCTGGATGACTCCCATTGGCAAAATACTAAACAGACAAGAGTGGTGAAAGAAGCTTCAAGTAGTGGACAGAATGACACCAATGAGACAAACAAATGTGAGAGGACCAAAGATGACCGTTCTGAAAGTAGCCAACAAGTACTGCAGTCAGAGGATACCATACAGCCTAATGGAAGGAAAAAGAAGAAGAAGAAGAAGAAATGGGTAGAAACAGACATAGAAGTGTATCCTGAGATTGTTGAACATGAAGTGTGTCAGGAGAGTGGTTCTCCATCAGAACCTTCAGAAGCAATAATTGAGAAGGAGAAGAAGAAAAAGAATAGAAAGGACACAGTTGATAGAGATGGGAATCAGAGTTTAGATGTTGTACCTAAGCTATGTGCTGCAGAAGAATCAAGAGATGTTTTAGACACATGCCATGCTAAAAAGGACAGTATTTCATCCTCAGGGGGTGCATTATTAGTACATATTAAGAAAAAGAAGCAAGTAAGAGACCCGGATAATGGTTTAGATGCCACACTCGGAGCTGAAAAAGTCGCTGTCTCTGGCAAGTCAAATCAGTGTTCACGGACCGACAGTGCAAAACTCAAAAAGAAGAGAAAGAGAGACCATCTGTGATTTATTTATTTATTTATTTATTTATTTATTTTCACTTCAAATGTTAGGGTGCTTGTTTTGTTTTGGGGTTTTTTGCTTATTACAAAATGTAAGTTGTTTTTATCCCTAACTATGGAGCACGGTTTTCACGGCTATTGTAACAGTACCATTTACTTTAACCATCAAAGTGTCGAAAATGCATATTTTTGTAATCCAAATCTTGGATATTTTTGTTAGTGAATTTCCACATCATTTTTATCCATTTATAGTTGCATTTAATGGGGTGAAACATCCATGCAACCAGCTTGTTCCTGGTATCGCTTAAATTGTAACAGCTGTAAACAGTTCTCACCAGGATCTCTTTTTGTCCTCTCTCTTGAAGTTAATAAGACAATGAAACGTGTCATGTTACTGACAAACTGCAAAGTACAATGTCCTTCATTTTTCCGACATTCCTGTGTCGGAGAACTTGAACCAGTCAGAATCGAGAGTTCAACAGTGCTGTGATATGGATGCAATGTAATCATAAGAAGCCCTAGGTTTTCCAAAACGTTTGACTAGTAGTGTACAGCCGCATCCCTTTGTTTAAATTGAAAACTTTTTTTTTAATATCCATTTAAATATGTATTTTTATATATATATTTTTTTTAAATAACAAAGTCTTTATTTTTGTAGAACTTTCATATACAAAACTGCTTTAATTAAGAAAATTAACCACACTACATTGCTAATGTTAAATATTTCTGCTTTATTATTTTCCTGAAGAGGGGAAGCGTCTACCTCGTCTGGTACGTAAGGCTTAACTGCTAGTTATTTCTGAACACTGCAGAAGTTTGAAGTTCAACTTTGATCACGGTTTATGCAGAAACTGTAATGTTACATTATTATTATTTTTTTAAATAAAATGTTACCTTCAATTTCAAATGAATGGTGTGTTAATGAGGTTAGTCACAAAAAAAATAAAAATTAAAAAGTTTACACTGTTCTGTGCTGTGGAAACGTAGCCATGTTTGCCAGTGATAGATTTTCTAGTTAGGTGAAGCCATTAGGCTGGCAAAATAAGCATTTCAGTGTTTATACTTCAATTCTGAAGCAACTACATGGATTTCATGTCATAATTAGGCTGTACTAAATCATATTTTAGACAGTTACTGCAAACTTGAACCTAGAACTAGAAAGATATCAGTATGTAAGTCACAAAATTAATGAAGTAACATTGGTTAAATTAAGTCAACTAGAAGGGGGGAAAGGTACAGTTAGCATAACCAAAAATCATATCAATAAACAAGAACAATACATTAACAGCTAAAACTAGAGCAGACTACACCTTATGAACATTGAAAGAGGAGCAGGTACCACAGGTACTACTACAATTTGCTTCCAAAGTCTTCGTGGATATCTGATGTTTGACTTCTTTTTAAAATGTTTGAGTGAGTTCATTAGAAGAAGGACATATGGTTTTGTTTAAGGAATAAAGCACTTTGGGAGCATGTTATAGGAAAGTATTCAATGGTGGGGTGGTGTGATGTGGCCTGAGATGAAGTGGAATATTAATTAATTAAAGAATGTGATTTTTTACTCCTTTATTAATATGTTGAATGTTGTGGAACATCCAAGAATCAAGTTAGTTCCCGTTTTATGTTATAGCAGCACTAAAAATCTCAAGTTATTTTCACACAATTGCGACTGTACGTTTCGCCTGCGAGTTAATATTTAACAGTTGTGACTCTGTGCTTCCGTTTCCCATAATCAAACCACAACAAAAAACCTAGCAATGTGTTGCGAGGCAATATAACCTAAGTGAAGTATTCTTTTCAGCGGGACTGGGCCACTCCTGGAGAGTGTGTTAACAGGATGCGAGATAAAAAGAAGGTAATTGTGAGATCATTCTGCATAACATTTTCTCATAGGTAGTGGAAACAAGCTTGCATACCTTTTCTCTCTCTCTCTCTCTCTCTCTTGACATTAATAAGACAAAAAAATTGCAGCTTCTCATGTTACTGAAAAACCAGAAACCCCTCCATCATAAAGACACAAAATGTGACGCTACACCCTTGTCTATGTTAAAGCGCTGTTGCTGGAGACACTTTCAAAAATGGTGAACGTCTCATCAGAAAAAAAGCTTCACCATATTTACCATTGCAAGTTTTTAAAAAAAATCTGTTTATGTGGAACATCTGCCATGCAAGTCCCTATGAAAGATGTTACTATATAAATTATAATGTATTAGAACAAGCACTTAAATATAAACCTTGCCACCGAAACTGCCGACCAATCAGAATCGAAAATGATTGAACTGACTGTAGACAATCATGGAGTGTAGATAACTAACTAACTAACTAAAGGAGCCTGAGAACAGAACCTTGGGGGATTCACTGTGTTGCTGGGGATGTGCAAGGTTTCTGGTTGCCTAAGGAAACTAGGTGTTGTCTTCCTGAGCACTAGGAACTGAATTAAGCTAGTGCTGTCTGCCAAACATGTCCTAAGTAGTGGATAGCTGTATAAAAATTGTGTGATGAGTGAGGCTACTTTGTAGATTCTTCTGTTTTTAATGTTCAGCTGTTCTTTTCTTCTTTTTTTTTAATTATTGACTGTTGTAAACTATGATTGAACTCAAGTAGATGGTATATGTATTTTTTTTCTTTGAGTATTTCCTTGGTTCTTTTTTGCATTTAAAACATTTATAGGTCTGATTGTAGTGTTTTGGAAATCAAATTGCCTCAGATTAGTGCCTCCATGGTGAATTCTGCTGCAGAATTCTGCTCTGTAGTCACTTGACTCCAAGTAGTCGTCTAGCAAAGTTCATGTGTGCTAATACTGGAACAGCTCTTGGTGGTAAGGGAGTTCCCCAGGGGGAAATGGGGGGGGGTTGATAAATGTATGTTAATAAAGTGTTTTTTATTTTTTTTAAATGATGAAACATCTGATTACTTTCATCCAGCTCGATTTTTGGTGGTAATATGATTAAGATTTGGGTTTCAGTACATTTCTTTTGCTTGGTTCCGAAGCAAGGCTTTTATTTCCACCATATTTAACAAGTCTGTGTTTACAACTAAGCTTTGGGCACTTTAAAAGACTCTTGAGGGACTTTTAAGGTGTGTGTCATATACTGTACATAGCCTCTCACGGGGGAGTCAGAAGACCTCTGAAACAGGAAATACAAAAGTCAGAGACTGATATTTCTTTGAATAATCTGAACTATTATGAAAGGGAAAGAAGTATTGGAAGTAGGGAATGCCATGAAAAATCTGAAGTATTACTACAGTCTATATGGAATTTTACATTTTCAAGAGGGATAACATGGTAAAAGAAGCAAGTATTGTGCAAAGTAAGCAAGTATTGTGCAAAGTCAGTTTTAAAGATCAAGTTGTATAGTAAACCACTTAATTTGACTAATTTGAACTTTCAAATCATATTCATATATTCAGGTCATATTTCAGTGAACTATCTTACATGTTCTTGTTGATTTGGCTTTGAATATGTCATTCGACTACTGGTGGGATCTCAACGGACTTAATTATACCACCACCTTTAAGAAGCTCAACTCTCATGGGACCATGACCTTCTGAAACCTGTTAAAAAGGAATCCCTTATGGGGGCGCCTACTGACTTTCTCATTCCTAGCTCACTCTGCAACATGTGAAAGATTTAATCTCATCTATGAAAGTCTGAGAACGTTCTCACATCTTCCACTTGACCAAGACTGAGGTTTTACCTGCTGGACTTTGTTTTTAAAAAAAAAAAAAAAAAAAGGCAAACCAAATACACACTCATGCAGTTGTCCTGTTGTAGGCCTACCATTTGTCTGCATGGATAGGAATAGCTGATTTTTGAGACTTTGTAGGGACATTTGGCTGGTCCTCATGAGGAAAACAAAAGCATCATTTATTATAAAGCTATAAGAGCCAAAAAGTTTCCTTTTGGTTACTGAAGTAGTTGGTGTTAAATTTAGCTGCGGTCATAGTATTAATTAGGGTGAATTCAGTTATGTTGGGACACTGTTTATATTTCTATCTTGTCTAAGCTTTCTTGTTATTAACAATCAACGTGGAACATTTTTTATATATGATCTTAAGTTGCATTGCTTGTCAAAACGGACTGAAAATCATTTGAATGACATTTGGGGACGCATTTTCATTAGGTTACATTTAGGTTTATGTTTAATATGTTATTTATTTGTAGCATAATTACTTGGGGCTTAATATAACATTAAGAAGTCCTGAGTAACTATAATTAATTTCTTACAGCAATAACAACAACCACAACAGGGTTTTACAAGTACACAATAATTACCAAATGTTTTCTAAAATTCAGTTTTAACAGACTGTGTTAAAATCTTTGTAAGTGAACACTGACAGTAACATTTTAGCATTTCTTTCTTGCAGTAGTCACATAGAACTGAATTTTATATTTTTTTAATCCTTGTGTATCCTTATGGACATTTCTTTTTTTAAATGATTCTTTTGTCTGTGTTAATGCAAACAGCATAAATTTTGCAAAAGGTATGTATTTTTACTGGAATTTTAATATTTCCCCCTCATTTGCTTTCATATATCCATTTTAAACTAGGTACACAAAATAGTTACACTCAGGACCTTAAAGACAAAAATGTCCCCATTATACTGACGTTTTAGCACAAAATCATGCATTCTGTGTTAATGGGCTTTTATTTTGTTGACAAGGTTTCAAAACCTTGAATTTTATTAAATTTTTTTCTGAAATGTGTACTATTTTCTCAGGTTTAGCCTCTGGGTAAAATACACGCGTTTTCTTTTTCTGATTCTGTTGTATTATAAAGCGCTGCAGACGAACTGAATAAATGATGCAGCTATAATTTTGTGTGTGTGTGTGGATATGGATATCAGCGTTGTGGTTTGTATGTGTGTACTGAAAAATTTTGTGTGTGTGAACAGTCTGAAAAAAAGAAATGATATTGTACTGGAAATCAAAAATCCCACCGCATATATACGAGTCAAAGAAGGTTACTGAGCTTTGACGATTTTTGCATTATGTAAAGAAATCGGTGTTTAAAGGCTTATAATTCTGAAAATTAATGAATGTTTGGTAATTGTGATCAGAACTGATGCTGGTAAAAAAAATAAAAATTTTTTTTTAATATATATAATTTCTATGACAGTTTTTTGACTGACATTTTTGTCCTTTATGGACCTGGGTGGTAAGGTTTTTTTTTTTTTTTTTTTTTTTTTTTTTTTAAATATTTTTTTAATCTGACACTGCATAAAAAATATGAATGCATCAAAATTAATGTTGTTGTTAATCACTGACATATCAAAGACTGTAATAATCAAAGATAAAAAATCTGCTTAGCATTTAGTATATGGAAAATAATCACTATTTTTATTTTTTTCCATAAAAAAAAACAAACATCTGTTGCATTATGTAAACAAACCAGCATTTAAAGTGTTACAATTCTGAAAATGAATGAATGTTTGGTAATTATGATCAGAACCAATGCTGGAAAAAAATAAATAAAATTAAATAAATAAAAACTACGTCAGTGAAAGTGGAAAAAATTTATTAATATATAATATTTCTATGACAGATTTTTGGACATGGACATTTTTGTTCTCTATGGACCTATGTGTAACTTTTTTTTTTATTGACGCACAAGGGTTAAAGAAATAAAGATGGACATCAATTAGGTCCTTATAAGCACAGGTCCTTGTAATGATAGTAGGACGAATGTGTGTGTGTGTGTTTGGTGTTTGAGTGACAAAATGATAAATGAGTGTAGATACAAGGTATGTGTACGTAATAAAGTGTCGCCTGAATGTATTTTTAAAGCATAAATTGGTGTTTTTAACAAAAGATTTCTAACGTTGTTTCACGATAAACTAACCCGGCTGACAGAGCGAATCCCGGCGCTAACCGGTTTGTTTACTGTGGGCAGTTATTTCTCTTTAGCCCCGCCCACCCGAGCCTAATATAGTCCTGAAAGCGGGGTTAAAGCCTCGAGCGCCACTCGGACTTTTAAAGCGTGTTATATAACGTGCTTTCCAACTCCTCTCGGAGTGACTACAGACACCAGCCGCGTCGTACACTCCGCCCGACATCTCTGGAAACTTTCATCCCACTTCAACGGCTCGCACTTCCGGCATTTTAACCTCCCGCAGGTGCCGCGCGCTATGAGCAGTGACGTGTGTTGTTTTGCCGAAGCCCGGCGCGTGGCGATTTTCGGTGGCACGCACGGGAACGAGATGTCCGGCATCATGCTCGTGTCCATGTGGACCAAAAACGACTTCGAGATCCGGAGGAGCAGAGTACACATCGAGCCCTTCATAAGCAACCCGAGAGCTGTGGAGAAGTGCGCCAGGTACATCGACACCGATTTGAACCGAGCCTTCACAGAGGAAAACCTGAGGTAAACACCAACGCTCGCGCCTCTAACAGCCTGCCTCGCGCTCTCCAGACTTGTTTATCCTGTATACGAGCACATCACGCACATCTCTTCCGCACTGCACAAAGTTCACGCTGCTCGTCTGATGGCGCGTGCACGATTATCTCTCACACAGTCAGCTGATCCACGGCTTGACAAGAGTTTAGAGAGGAAAAAAAAAACGTGGCTTGAATGATGTCAAAGTACTGAACAGTGCTGCCATGGAAGAAACAACTCTCCATCAGCATCTCAATCAGTTATTATGAGAAAAGCACGTCGTAACCATCAGAAAACATCTCGTTTTTGCATCAAAACTAGGCCTATCTCATTATTTCTACGAGGAAAGTATCTTGTTACTATAAGAAAAGCATGCCATTATTATTTTATGTTATCTTATTACCAGAAAAGTGTTTTATTTACAAGAAGAACATCTTATCACTACCAGAAAACATTCTGTTATTACACGACGAGCATCTTGTTACAAGAAAACATCTTGTTATTAGGAAAGAACATCCTGTTATTCCATGCGAATGTGTCGTCACCATGAGAAAACAACTCGGTTCAACAAGAAGAGAAAGAAAATCTCATTATTACGAGAAAAAAAATGTGGTATCATCTTCGCTATTAAAACAGATGTGTTCAAAATAACACATCACGGGCTCATTTTTAACACACCTGTGTGCGTCGCTTTCAACACAATCAGTGTGGTAGTACATTTCCACACAAGGCGTGGTTAAAAAAAATAATAAAATAACATAGGGATGTGTTGTTTATACTTTTGTCCCTACAGTTATCCTAAAATGCTATTTGTTTGTATTACGTTACATTTATGGTATTTGGGAGACGGTCTTATCTAGAGCACCTTACGTTTATCTCATTCATACATCTGAGCAGTTGAGGGTTAAGGGCCTTGCTCAAGGGCCCGATAGTGGCAGCTTGGCGGTGTTGGGGTTTGAACTCACAACCTTCTGAATAGTAGACAAACACCTTAACCACTGAGCCACCTCTGCCCGTATTTTAGTTTTAGTTTGTATGCTACTAAAATGCTCATAAAATAAGCAAACAATTGCGTGAAGTTCAGGTGACATTTATTAAAATCATGAAAACATTTGACAGACGTAAGAATTGGAGTTGATGCGTCTTCTTACAAATCTCCCTGCTGTCTGAGAAGACAAGAGTCCCGCTCCTGTCCATTTGAAAATCTGTAAAAGAGTGAAAAGTGTGTTGGTTAGTTGTTAGCTATAAAATATGTACAAATACTTTTGAGGTGTAACTAAGAATTTACGTTACAGAATCCCAAACTGTAATTTTGGAAATGTGAACTCCACTCTCCTAATGAACAAGCTAAAGACTCAGCTCTTCCGTGAACACCTAACCAACCCCTAAAAACAATAAAAATTTGTTTACTCTGGCACTTACACCTCTACTCTGCGCACTTTGCTTCTTCTGGAACTCAACTAACGGATCTTGTATGGTAGCACTACGTGTATTGTTCTCTGCTTGATATATCGCTTTGCTTGTATTTTCTCATTTGAAAGTCGCTTTGGATAAAAGCGTCTGCTAAATTAATTAATGTAAATGAACAAAATGAAAATCTGGCTAACATGCAAATATTTATTTTCCTACCTTTAACACCTCACCGCCAATTTTTTTTGCATAACCTAGATAAGTCAGCTTACATCACAGAGATAGTGGAAAGCATTACAACCTACGTGCTCTCTTTTTGTCGCGTTAACCTTGTGAAGAACTTTTGGCTTGGACATTACTGAGCTAGGTAAGTTCCGTTAGACACTGACTGTCTGCACCTGTTACCCGGCATTAACATTCACCGAATACATGAAGAAACACGGCCCTAACCCATCCTACTACAGCTTGCCTTGTCTAAAACACTTACTAAATCTAAGTGACATTAACTCACTCTCTGTATTACATCATGCTGAAAATCTGTATGGGAATACATGGGAATGTCTAACATTACCGCGAGCTGTATGCTAAAGTGATGTTATTACCTCAGGCGAGCGTCTAGGTTAGCATCACTCATCCAGCTAGCTAACCCTAACTCGGAGCCTCAGATTAGATGCAGACCCAGAGAATTATAGAACAACCTCAGTCCATATTTCACAGCGAACATAAACACTGACACCAGCAGTGTAACACCAACACTGAGGAAGCAGTACATGATATTCACTTGTGAAGCCGTAGCGATAGGTAAAGTTAATTCTCACTCACTGAGTTACTGTTTTACAGTGAATACATTTTTCGAGAACACACTGCTTAAATATCGCAGTGTTATTAAGAGAGAACAACTCGCTGTTATGAGAAAGCATCTTTTTTTTAAACAAAAAAGCATCTGTTTACAACAGGAAAACAACTCATTATGAAAAAAAAAATCTTGTTACTACAAGAAAACATCTCGTTATTATGGGATAACATCTTGTTACAAGCAAACATGCTGTTATTAAGAGAAAACAACTTAATATTATGAGAAAACATCTCTTTTTTTTTTTTTAACCAAAAAAAGCATCTGTGTACTACAAGAAAAAGTCCCGTTATTAACCCCAAATTGGTCAGACCAGATCATCCGTGTAATCACTAGGAATTGAGAAAAATGATGATCCTTGCAGTAACAAGATGTTTTCTCATAAAGATCTCATGTCACGAGTTGTAATATATAATAACTTGGCAATGTCAATTTAAAATACAAAGTCCTAATTTAAAAGCTCTAATCACAAAAATAGGAAATAGTCATTACTGAACAGCTATTACTGAATTCCTGCGATGTTCGTATACACGTGAGGTCATTTGTTTATACACAAGAGTGACTGACAGGTTCAGACCTTTAAAGATCCTGTTTACAAAGTATAACCTTAACCTAAAATATAACCTAAAGTATAACACCATCAACAATGAAATGAGCTCATCCTAGATTGAAATACACGTAGATTAGTTTAGTTGATGGTGTTTAGCTAGCCCAATAGCTAAACGTAAAACGTGCAGGCGTAATTGCTCCAGAGAAAATTGTTCCACATGCGAGCACAATGCGAGCGGTTTTAGTGGTGTTAGCTTTGCATTGTGAAATTGTCCCAAATTACTTAACCACGCATAAATTATTTCAAGACATATCCAGATTTGAGATGATTTAGAACAGTGTATGCCATTTGAAATTTGATTTCTTTTTTTTTTTAAATATTCAAAATGTTAAAAAAAAAAAAGAAATAAAAATTATTTACCTGAAATTTAAAAAAGAAAATTTTTCCAAAAATGTTAACATTCAGGTCTACAATATTTAATGTTGATGACCAAAGTGACAGAATATATCTGGGTTCTTTTAAAAAAAAAATATATATATATATATATAGCAACATAATTGTCCAGTCATGTCCAAAATTGACCTAGTTTAGGAGTATTGCATGATGTGGTTGATTTCAAAGGTTACAAAAATCTTTCATTTTAAAAAGATAAGTTGTTCTTTGAAGTCTGGCACAAAATGTTGGTTTTTGTTTTTTACTTAATGTGGGGTATTTTGTGGAAAGTTTGTAGAGATAAACCAGAGACATACTGCATTGCATACTGCGTTGAGAGTTTCGATGGTTTCAGGTTATTTGGAGGTAGACATTTCTTGACACGAAGTGTCTAAAAGTTTTGGTTAGCCTACACTTGTACACAAAAGGAAATAGAAATGATCTTTATTATTGCTGAGAAAGGCAGTTAACAGAATGACTCAACAAGATGTTAACACTTAACTATTACCATTATCAGTGGCTGTTCATATATGACTTAGTTGGCTGTTAATGTATACACTCTGTTATTTCCTCATGAGGTAAGCATTAGTGCATATATTAATTCCTCAGTAGTTAAAGCATTAGTTAAGTATTAATATATTGCTTATTTGTGCACCATATAGTAAAGTGTACTTGGCCAATAAAGCAATTCCTAAGGGGAAATGCTTGAGGGGGGGAAAAAAGGATAAATTTGTATCCCTAATTTTCCCCTCCGTCCAAACAGTGGATCCTAACCCGAATCCTTTTTTTTTTTTTAAGCTGTTTTTGATGTTCTTTAAGAGATTCTCCAAACACCTTCTAGCTGACTGTTAAAAGCTGACTTTTTTTTCAGACTTATAACTAGTTCCACAAGTTTCTTGCTGTTTTTCTACAAGTTTCAGTCTTTTGTTGAACTCCGTTAGTCATCATGAATCCCTTTGTGGAAGTTGGGTGGCTCCTGAACACATGAAGTCCCAAGAAGGTTACCAAGAAGGAAGTGGCTGCAATGCCGGCAATTCCCATTGTTGCAAAATCAAGGTTAAAAGTATCTTTCGTCATACAGTCCCCTCTGAAACTAATGGAATGGATTTGTGTTTTTTTTTTGCCGTAGACTGAAGACATTTTGGTTTTGAGATCAAAAGACGAATGTGAAAGGGAGTTTTGAATTTCAGCATTTATTTCCTGGTATTTATTTGTAGATGTGTTAAACGACGTAGAACATGGCACGTTTTGTATCAGACAACCCAATTTATACAGGTGTTTAACAGGTGTTTCTTGTTACCCAGGTGTTTTCTGTTAGATTGATTGTTTTTAAACAATAAATGGCTCTGAACGTCTACTCTTGGTTTTAGCCTTCAGTGTCACCTGTGAAGACTGCATTTGTTGTTAAAAAGGATAAGCCAACATGAAGATCAGAGAGCTGTCTATGGGAGAAAAGCAAGCCATTTTGAAGCTGAGAAAATAGGGAACATCATTCAGAGGCATTGTACAAACATTGGGCATAGCCGAAGCAACAATTCGTATTGACCTGAAAAAGAAAGAAACCACTGGTGAAAAGTGGCAACCGACACAGAATGGGTCGGCCATGGAAAACAACAACAGCTGATGACAGAAACATTGTGAGAGCTGTGAAGAAAAACCCAAAAACAACAGTCAGTGACATCACCAGCAACCTCCACAAGGCAGGGGTGAAGGTATCACAATCCACCAAGAACGGAGGCCATCTCACAAGTTGCAAACCACTCATCAGCAGTAAAAATCAGAATTGCAAATTGGAATTTGCAAAGAAATACAGAGACGAGCCATGAAAGTTCTGGAACCAACATTAACCTCTACCAAAGTGATGGAAAGGCCAAAGTATGGAGAAAGAAAGGAACTGCTTGTGATCCAAAACATTCAAACTCATCTGTGAAACATGGTGGAGGTAGTGTCATGGCTTGGGCTTGCATGCCTGCTTCTGGAATATTCTCACTAACCTTTATCGATGATGTAACTCATGATGGGAGCAGCAGAATCAATTCAGAAGTTTACAGGAACATAAAGTCTGCCAATTTACAGAGAAATGCATCGGGAGGAACTTTATCATGCAAGACAATGATCCAAAACACACTGCCAACTCAACAAAGGACTTTATCTGGGGAAAAAGTGGAAGGTTTTATACTGGCCAAGTCAATCACCAGACTTTAACCCAGTTGAGCAGCATTCCACCTATTGAAGAGAAGACTGAAGGGAGAAACCCCCCTGAAACAAACAACAACTGAAAGAGGCTGGAGTAAAAGACAGGAAAAGCATCACCAACAAAGAAGAAACTAACAATTTGGTGATGTCACTCAGTCTTGATTCAGTTACTGCAAGCAAGTTATTTACTTTATTTTACTTCAAGGCTTGCTTGTTCCTATACTTTTGCTCACCTAAAAATTGGCTGGTCTGACACAAAAGCTTCTATGTTTTATGTTGTTGAACACTTCTAGATGTAAATGCCAGGAAATAAAAGCTGAAATCCATTATCCATCTTTTGATAGTAAACCCAAATGACTTTGGTGTAGAGCACAAACAAATTAATTGGCCGTGCCGTTCCAGTAGTTCTGGAGGGGACTGTATATAGCAAGGTCTCACAAATACCACGACTTGCATAAATGAATATGCATCAACGCTGTACATAACACATTCATTCTGGGCTAAAAACAGCAGCATTGTGTGTATTGTTTAGTGCAGTCTGGCCTAATTGAGAGTTTATTGGAGCCAAACTGTGTATGAGGTCCAAATAATAGACACGTTTAAAACGTTTTATTGTTTGCTTGTAAATGTGCTTCAAGTACAGCTTTGATTCTTTTTTGTTTGTTTGTTCTTTTATTTATTTAAAAAGCTAAACCAATGTACTATCCATTCATGAGAGCTTTTGAAAGCAGCCTGAGCGTAAGGTCTAAATGAAATGGCATCATCGTAATTAAAATACAGTCCAGCGCTCTGGTCGCTGAAACACAATCCCCTCTCCTGTGTAACAGTGTATGAAGGAAGGCTGTTTTGTTTGTCTCATTTACATGTACTGTAGCGGGGGTTCTTAGGGTTCATATGGCTCCATTTGAGGTTTCTAGGGACAGCACTGTTTAGTTATTTATTCATTCATTTATTATTTCTTTATTTTCAGCCAACGCTAACACCTCATTCGTTCACACCTGCTATTTGCTGTGGGTCACGTCACGTCTAAATTGTGCCGTTTATGTGTACATTCTCTCCTGTCTAGACATGACAACTAACTGCAAACCACGGAGATATTTCGAACCTCCTCGGCTTCCTTTCCACCAAAGACCGTATTCTCACGTGAATAGGAGAGTTAACACTGTAACTCTTTTAAAGAGCACCTATTATGGTTTTGAAACATCTCATACAATATATATTTACATGAATCCAAGGTCAAAAAACACGTTAATGTGCTCATAATTTAAACTGCAGCATTACCTTTTTTCTTCCCAGCTTCACAAACGACTTGTTCAATGTTCCGTTCTAAAGGATTCGTTCTAAACTCCTCCTTTCAGAGAGCGTACACTGCTCTGATTGGTCAGATGTGCCAGTCCTCTGTCGGCGAGCAGCCACTGAAGACTAGAGGCGGGGCTTTTTGTTACAAACCTACGTAGGTTCGTACAGGAAGTAAGTCTGGAATCACTAACGACTCGTTTCAGTGTTCAGAATCGGTTCCTTCTTTTCGAAGTCAATAACTCCGTTTGTCCTGCATTTCGATTTTTTAAACTTTGCAGACGTTTTTACGTTCACAAACAGCTCTATAACACACTACAGGAAAGGTAATATTTGGAAAACCATAACAGATGCACTTTAACACCACTGCTACAAGACAGTGCAGTGTTTCGTTAACCTGCCTAACAAAGCGTAACCGTAAAGAGTAACCCATTAAAACCTGGGTTGTTGTTTGTCTTAGTACATCCTCCTTCGGTGAGCAAAAAAAAAGAAAAAAGGTACTGTTTGCAGTACGTTTTTGATCAGCTTTTGTAAAAATATTGTGAAGGATCCGTCTGTTTAGCATTTCACGAAGGAGTCTTTGCTGTCAGCACTTTGTAACAGTTAGGGGTGAAGCTGTAAATTTGATTTTTCCGCCATGGGAAAGGTTTCAGGATCTAACGTGACTTAACTAGTTCTGTGAATGTTTCACACCATTGAATGTAACTATACACGGATAGAACGTTCTTTACTATGAGTTGAAGTTATATTATTTACATGAACATCTATAATAGCTAACTTTTCAAATTAGCCATGTGGTGCGAATTGGAAAATTGTTTTTTTTGCCTCACGTTCTGGGAGCACTCAAACACATCTCATGCAAACCACGAAAACCACAAAACTATTATTAAGAGCAACATTCGAATTCTGTTCCCATGGAACTTTTCAGCCAAGAATTATGGTTGTGGGTGTGAATCATGTCAGTGTTGTAAACAGCTGAATCGAAACGGTTGTATGTTATATATCCAGTCACATTTCAGGTGCTGGGTAGAAATCTTACTTTAATCTTCACAATTTAGTTCATGTCTTAATGTTAATTAGAGTAATGTGTTGATGTTTATGAGACCAGTTACTGGGAAACAACTTGTTGAAATGGAGAGAATAAAGTTTTTAGTTGATTTTTTTTTTCTTTCAGAGTTGTCGAATTAATTATTATTCATTTAAAAGAAGGAATAAAAGGAAAGGTAGAACTATCGGGATCGGTCGATATCACTCTGAATTGTCGGTATCGGCTGAGAAATTTAGTATTGGTGCATCTCTAGTTTTATTCCATACATAAAATCAAACTATTCCACAGGAACTTGTATGGCGAACAGTCCACATGGTCTTAAGTTGAACAGTAAAGGTCATGACAGTAACCAACTTGATTTACGGACATTTCACAATATATGAAATGATAAGTTTATAACTATAAATGGATTTAAAAAAAAAGAGTATGTCCTTTAATTAATAACCAAATGTAATTGTTGTATGTAAACTGCTGTGGTATACGAGGAACGAAACACTTCTGGACATGCAGTTATTGCATGGAGCCACGGATCTCACCACGTCATACAGTAGTTGATTCTTGTGCTATAACAGCATGCCCACTTGTGTTTTATTCCAAACCAAGACTGCATTTATCTGTCGGATTTAACACGGCACGCCGACGTCTCTCCACAGCACGGCAGGTGGAGACGAGCTGCCGTATGAAGTTCGGAGAGTCAAGGAAATCAATCAGATATTTGGACCTAAAGGAAGTCCAGATGCCTACGATGTCATCATTGACCTCCATAACACCACATCCAACATGGGCTCCACGCTCATCCTGGAGAGCTCGACAGACCACTTCACCCTTCAGATGGTGCATTACATCAAAGTAAGCAGCTTGTAAACTTCACACATGAAGTTCAGAGGAATCTTGTTGGGTATCATGGAAAAAAAACGAACATTATACTTTAACCACAGCTGTTCAATTTCTCCGATTTAGCATTATTTCAGCTCCGTTTATAGTGAAACCCTCGATTCTTCAATGGTTATTAAAGGGATAATTCACACCAAAATACAAATTCTGTCATCAATTACTCACCCTTATCTTGTTCCAAACCCATAAGGCTTTCGTTCATCTTCAGAACGCAAATCAAGACATTTTAACGAAAGCTGGGAGATTTCTGTCCGGGAGAACGTTCCTCTCTCGCGATACAACCTAGAAGCGCTGCACTGTTTACAGCAGTACAAGAGGGACGCTGTGCACAAACCGAGTCACATAGAACAATCTTTGTAACAAAGATGTCTGCAGATTTCGACATAGAAGAGGGCTTGTTGAACGCGCGTTGGAGATCTAAGCGGACGTGAAGATATTTTGTGAATAAAGGCTTAATTTTAGGGGTTAATTTTGTGCACACAAAGCATTCGTATTGCTTCATAACATTGGCGTTTAAACCACTGGAGTCACATGGATTACTTTTACGTCGCCTTTATGAACTTTTTGGAGATTAAAAGTTTTGGGTACTTGGACTGTAAACAGTGGACAGAAATCTCCCAGCTTTCATTAAAATGTCTTCATTTGTGTTCCGAAGATGAACGAAAGTCTTATGGGTTTGGAACGAAACGAGGTTGAGTAACTGAATGACAGAATTTTCATTTTTGGGTGAACTATCCCTTTAAGGGTTTTGATTTCTGGTGTAGTGTTCCACATAGAACTTTTAAAGGTTCCCTCAGATTGACCAGCTTAAAAACCGTTATAGCATTATAGAGTTATCCATTTTTTCGAGTAGGGTCCAAAAATTTGAGAAGCGTTTACGTTTGTTATTTGTCAACACTGGAGGCAAGTCTATTTATTTAAAATCAATTTCTTAATTCACGAATGTAATTTATCTGAATGTCCTCTTCCGTCACATCACGTTTCATTCAAATGCTAACACACATTTGCTCTTAAGACCTGATATGCTATTGTCAATATTACACAGTGCTTAGTGAGGAATTCAGGAACTTTGAGAAATGTGACGCAACAAATTCAAAAGAAAGTGGGCTAAGTTCCTGGTAGACTTTCGAATCGCGCTGTACGTGGCGAAATCTACATGACGTCACCATGTAATCAAGCGAGGTTACAGCTGGCTTATTCATTTAGCTTACGGTAATCACGCTAGTATCATGGACTTTATACTGTTCAGATTCATATCCTCCAGCATCAGGAAACATGTTGTACATTGAACTGTTGAAAAAGTGTCAGCTCGTGGTTGTTGTTGAAAACGCATTGCTGTGTCAATCATAACTTCCATAACTAGCATAAGAGTTTAGGAGCAAAACACTACACACAGGAATGTGAACAGTATTAAAGGAGCACCCATATAAGGGAGTGAGACATGGTGTAAGACGTTGAACCCACTCGTTTTGTAGGGAATAAAACACAATGGGGTGTGCTGTTATAGGAAAATAATGAGTAGTAGAGTAGTGTGATGTGACCCGACGTGAAGCGGAGTTAATGTTATCAACACAAAGTGTGCCTTGTGCAGCAGAGGTTAGTGGGATAAGTACGGGATCAGATTACAGTGTCACCTGTGTGCCTTCTGCCCAGAAAGCCATGGCTCCTGAGAGCTGCATGGTGCTGCTGACTGAACACCCTCAACTCAAATATTCAACCACCCGCTCAGTGGCCAAGCACGCTGTCGGTGAGTCAAATATTCAGCTGTTCAAATTTTTCAGTGCAGCACCTTGTTTGACTTGGCTGATTGTTTAAAGAATGTCAAACTTGTTTTTAAAGATGGCGTTTTGCCAAAGTCTGCTAAGGTGAGTAAATTTGCAGTGGTAGGGTGGTTGGGGTTCTCTGGACTTTGATACAGATGATTGTTGAAACTGCTTCATTTCATTTACATTTTTTTCAGCTACCATTTTTGCCTGAAGACTTGCTTTCTAATAATTGACCTAGAATGGTTCTCGTAGGCAATGTAAAAACAGCAATACTAAACACAAGGACTGCAACAAGGTCTGGTACTCAGGCTGTCAATGCAACCCGACAAGCACCATGAATATTACAGGTTAAATAACTGAAGAAGGCTCAGTGCTACTATCTGTATCTGTATTCGGATTTAAACTCGAACAGGACGTGGCCTAAAGCGTGAGGTTAAAAAAAAAAGAACCCTATCATTATATCCCAGGAAACACGGGGGATAGAAATGCCAGCACTGCCAACACATGCTCTGACAATTCCTCAACCTCAACTATGGTGAAGGGTGAAGCATGGTGGTGGCATCATCATGTTATGGGGTTGATCTCTCAGTAGCAGGAACGGGAAGACTGATGAGAATTAGGAGGAAAACGAATGTAGTCGGATGTAGAACGGTTACAAACGTCCTTGAAGAAAACTTGCTCCAGAGTGCACAAGACCTCAGACTGGGGCGAGGGTCCATGTTTCAGCATGGCAATGACTCAAAGCTGGAGTGGATTCAGGACAAGTTTCTTATTGTCCTTGAGTGTCCCAGGTAAAGAGCAAACTTGAACCCCATAGAGCATCTGTGGAGAGACCTGAGAATGGGATGCTCCTTATCTAGTCTGATTGAACTTGAGAGCATCTGCAAGGAAGAATGGAAGAAACTTCCATTCTACGAAGTACGACCCCAATTCCCCAAAAATTGGGACACTGTGTAAAATGTAAATAAAAACAGAATGCAATGATTTGCAAATCTCATAAACCCATATTGTGTTATTCACAATAGAACATAGTATCTAATGTTTAACCCGAGGAAATGTACCATTTTACGAAAAAAACATTGGGTGATTTTGAATTTGACGGCCGCAACACGTCTCAAAAAAGTTGGGATGGGGGCAGCAAAAGGCTGGGAAAATAAATGGTACATTTCCTCACTTTAAACATTTGATGTGTTTTCTATGTTCTGTTGTAACATCATAACATCCAGGTTTATGAGATTTGCAAATCATTGCATTCTCCTTTTATTTACATTTATCTATAGTTACATGGAATTGGGGTTGTACTAAATATTGGGTCTGAATATTTATCTAGCTTAAAGCTTTCCATTTACAACAAATTATCTGTCCATTCTGAATAATGTATTTGTGTTCACTTACATGCCTGTACTAGATATTTTCAAAGGGACTTGGATGGCTGAAAACCTACACACACACACGCATACATACATGTTGCAATCACTTATATAACTGAAAAACACCAAGGAGCAACGTTCATGTGTTATGTAATATCTGTGTCTAAGAGTCTGACATGTATTTCAGGTTTTGAAGTGGGTCCCCAGCCTCAGGGAGTTTTGCGGAGCAATATCTTCCAGTCCATGCGGATGATCGTGAAGCACGCTCTGGACTTCATCGAGATGTTTAATAGCGGTAAGGCTAATATAAGGGAACTGTAGATGCCTGGGAACCAGTTTTTTTCTTATGGGATGTATGTACGAAACAGTGAGATTTGAAGTCGGAAGTCTGATGATGGTATCTCGAGATTGCAGTTTAGTGGCATCTCAAGCTGCTACACAGAACACATTTAACAAGCAAGAACACACCACAGTAATAGTACTTGGCAAAAAAAAAAAAAAAAGAGCTTCTAGAGATTTAAAGATTACAAAGCAGAACATCCAATTCATTATTTGAGAATCCACAGAGGCATTGTTCTTCTCCTAACCCGCAGCCAACTGTGTAAATAACCAGAGAAATCTGTTTTATTATTTAGTACACTGAGTCACCGACCTCTGATGTGAAAATGAACTTGAGAACCCTGACATTGATACTTTTTGAGGAACAGGTTACTCTAAAGACCTTGTTCTCTTTGTGTGTGTGTGTGTGTGTACATTCACATGGTGCACAAAGCAGTTTTGGGCACTCACGTGTAACATCATCTGTATCTTGCCCAATGAACACACACACACACACACATACACATACACACACTTTTTGTCTTCCCTCTCTTAAACATGCCGCAAGAGCCAAGGCCTGACGAGTACGTCTGGTTCTGCCTGTGCATCTTGTGAATAGGATACTTGTTGAAAGTTGGTCAGTTTCCATGTCATTAGGAGTGTAGCACTGGCGCTCCGTTGTCGCTGGTGAATGCTTCCCTGTGAGTGCTGCAACGTGTTTTCCACTCGCTCGAGTTTAACTGTTCGGAAGCCGAGTCAAGAAACAAAACGACAAAGGATGCAGCATATCAAGAAGGGGAGAGAAAACCCTTACATAAAGATTTTAAAAAAAGAATTTTTTTAATCTAAATTCTAGGGTATTTTATTTATGTATATTCTCAAATTTTGGTATAACGTTTAAGTTTAAGTAATAAAACACTTGGGGGAGTGATGTTGTAGGTAAATAATAAACAACTGGGTTTTCGTGATACAGAATTAGTGACCTGGAAGTGAAATATTTCCCTATAAGAGCACATCCGGAAGTGTTTTATTCCTCTTATACCACGTCTACCAACACTACCAAATTTGATCAATGAAAGAACGTCACGTCATACTTTGTATCCGTTTATACTTACATCGAATGTTGTAAGTTCTGTGAAGTCATTTTTCTGTTTTCAATTACGTTATAGCAGCTGCAAACAGTTGCACCCTCACCAGCCTCTCTGTCTCTAGAAATTAATTACACAATAGACTAATCTTATTTTTACGGCTTTAACATTTCCAAAAAAATTGAAATAAACGTCATCAGCATATCAACAATTACACACGTTTTTTTAAATTATTATTATTATTGTTTAAATGCAACTTCCCGTGTAAGTTGTTACTATAGAAATGATACATATTCGACATGCTGATACAGAAAACGAATCAACACCCTCCGACCAATCAGAATTGAGAATTCAACAGGGCTGGGGTGTAAAATGGGTTGAAACACTTTCATGTTCCTTAATATTAGGTATATTTATAAATGTTTGAGACAAAAGATAGATAGGATCGATAGATAGATAGAGTGATGGAGCAAAACTAATGTTCTGAACAACCCACAGAAAATGACCCCAGCGGAAGCTGAAACAAAACGGTGGATGCCAAATGCGCTCTCTCAAAACATAGTCATTTTTATTTTTTAAATCGTACGATATAAGGCACATCGCATGGTTCCCAGGTTTTAAATTGTATTTGTAATGTATTATATACTGCATACTGAATGTCTGGATTATATCTGTATCTCGTTCGCCACAGAGCAGAGGATTTACCGTGGATTTACCTGATTACTGTAAGCTGGAATGACCTTATGTTGCACTACTTATAGCTGAATGTGATTCTTTGTTATGGTGACGGCGGTTCTGTCGCACATGAAAATGGCACGTCAATACCAAGACCGATTTTTTTTCCCCCCTTAAAATCCCAGAGTGCGATGACTGCTACGACATTTGTCTGAGTTGCAAATCTACCATGTACGGTGCTGTGAAAAAGTATTTGCCCTGATTTCTTCTGGTTTTTGTGTATATCTCATACTAAATAGTCTTAGATCTTCAAACGAAATACAATATAAAGCAAAGGCAAACTGAGTAAACACACAATACAGTTTTTATTTTTTATTGAAGCAAAA
Source organism: Ictalurus furcatus (assembly GCF_023375685.1). NCBI lineage: Eukaryota > Metazoa > Chordata > Actinopteri > Siluriformes > Ictaluridae > Ictalurus > Ictalurus furcatus. The sequence continues at coordinate 5,529,532 of NC_071282.1, forward strand.
AAAAAAGTTATCACCCGTGTGAAAAAACTAATTGCCCCCTTAAAATTAAAATCTGGTTGTGTCAAATTTAGCAGCAATAACTGCAACCAAACTCTTCCGATAACTGGAGATCAGTCTTTCATGTACTTCTAGGACTAGGATTTACTCCTATGCTGACATTCTCCTTTAGGATTTTCTGGTAGAGAGCAGAATTCATGTTTCCCTCAATTATTGCAAGTTGCCCAGACCCTGAAGCAGCAAAGCATCCCCACACCATCACACTGCCTCCACCATGCTTGACCATAGGTATAATGTTCTTTTTGTGGAATTCTGTGGTTGGTTTACACCAGATGTAACTGTTTGAATGTCTTCCAAACAGTTCCACTTTCGACTCATCAGTCCACAGAACATTCTCCCAAAAGGTTTGAGGATCATCAAGGTGTGTTTTGGCAAAATTCAGACGAGCCTTATTGTTCTTCTGGGTTAGCAGTAGTTTTCACATCACCACTCTTCCATGGATGCCATTTTTGCCCAGTGTCTTTCTGATTTTCTGATAGTGGAGTCATGAACAGTGACCTTTATTGATGCAAGAGAGGCCTGTAATTCCTTTGATGTTGTCCTTGGCTTTTTTGTGATTTCCTGGATGCCATTGCTGTGCTCTTGGAGGAATTTTGGAAGATCGGCCGCTTGTGGGAAGGTTCCCTACTGTGCTGAGTTTTTCCATTTGGAGATAACGGCTCTCACTGTGGTTCTTTGGAGTCCCAGAGCCTTTGAAATAGCTTTGTAACCCTTCCAGACTGATGTATTTCAATCACCGTCTTCCTCATCATTTCTGGAATTTCTTTCAGCTTTGGCACTGTGTGTTACTCAGTAAGACCTTTTAACCAACTTGGAAAAAGTTCTATTTAAGTGTTGATGTGATTGAACAGTGTTTGCAGTAATCAGGCCTGGTTGTGTCTAGTCCAGCTGAACCCCATTATGAATGCAGTTTCATAGATTTCAGGAATTAGTAACTATGCGGTTCAAGTACATTTTCACACAGACCCAGTTGTTACTGGATAACTTTTTTTGCTTCAATAAATAACATCATCATTTAAAAACTCTATTTTGTGTTTACTCAGGTTGCCTTCGTTTTATCTTAGATTTTGTTTTGATTTCTGAAACGATTTAGTACGAGACACAGAGAAGAAATCAGGATGGGGCAAATACTTTTCCAAAGAACTGTATGCAGGGTGGTGCTGATTGACATAAGCAGATTGTAGTCATTTCCTTTAATCGCAGGACTATCGTCAGAGGATCTTCATCATATCAACTGACATGGGGAGCCCACGTTATTGCAATTATTTCTGTTATAGGATTCGGCCATGATTTTACTGGGATACTGCTATATCCCATATAATGCTAAAATTTTTTTTACTGAAACTGCAGTGTAATAAATGCCTAGAAAAGCACGCACAACCACAAAGGACATGTAATTAGTCAATGTTTATGGATTACAAACCCTAAAATGTTGAATCACAGAGTTCAAGCTTAACCTTACAGTTGGCTATTATTATGCATTATTTTGCAGATGATTTTCGATCCAAAGCGACTTAAAGGTGAGGCAGAACCCGGTCTGAGCGCAGAGCTGTATAGTTGAAGGTTAAAGGCTTTGGCCCAAAGAGTCAACAGCGGATATCTGCTAGTCTTGGTATTTGAATTTAACCTTCACAATCCGCAGCGATGACAGAACCTCAAGCTCCTTTATCGAAAAACCCATTTCATTTCTCTTTAATCCACTTTTATATCCATGACTGTATATGCTAAACCATAGCTTAACGTCTACGGACTTTTCAGTCCTGCATTATAAACTAGTGTTTTAGTTATGTGGAGATATTTGTTTGAGATGGTTTATGGAAAAATCAGTACCGAAATGAATCCCACAGGATAGCAAGTACGGTTTTGCTTCAGATCTCCTGCCGAACTGATCTGGACACAAGGAACCCAACCCTGCTGAGTAATCTCAAGCTGAACAAACACCGCGCCACACTCGCACAGTAACTCGCACACGTCCATGTAAAATCACAAAAACATGATCTTGCATCATTATTCAGAGTTGAATGAAGTTCAAGCCATGCAAAAGCAATAACAGTGATAAATACAGTCTAAAACAATAGGATGTACTGGATCAAGTGCTATTTTCTAAGCTGCTGAATAATGTGAGTGGATTTTGTGATGCAGCAATACAGTATGTTGGCAATGTATTAATATTATGCCAAATGCGTCATATATCATCATATTAGTCTTTTTTTTTTTTTTTTTTAAATAGTTTTCGTTTTTTTAAATTGTCTCATATTTAAAGTAAACACAATTTCCTTATTCAGTCCACATTTTCTATTCCTGATTTTCTTTTTTTTTCTTCAGGTTTAAAGCCACCTGCTTGTGTTTAAAGGCTCGGGTCTAGATGCTATCGAAAATCCCCGTCTCTGATTCTTGTACTCTTTGATTTGCATAATCTGAATGGGAAGCCCAGGAAAATGATATAAGCACGTGCTTAGCCTATCATTTATACACAGAATCCCTTCAGAATCCATCCATCCATCCATCTTCTATACTGCCTATCCTTCTCAGGGTCACGGGGAAACCTGGAGCCTACCCCAGGGAGCATGGGGCACAAGGCGGGGTACACCCTGGGCAGGGTGCCAGTCCATCGCAGGGCACAATCACATACACATTCACACACTACGGACACTTTGGAAACGCCAATCAGCCTACCGTGCATGTCTTTGGACTGGCGGAGGAAACCGGAGTACCCGGAGAAAACCCCCGCAGCACGGGGAGAACATGCAAACTCCGCACACACAGGGCCACGGTGGGAATCGAACCCCCGACCCTAGAGGCGTGCGGCGAACGTTCTAACCACTAAGCCAGCGTGTGCCCCGCTTCAGAATCATGAAACAAAAACAGTAGTCGATTGAACTAATAAAAATAATAGGAAACAATCACAATGATAAACTTATTAGAACGATACACTCCAGCTTATGCTTCGGGTATTGATCGAAAATCGAAACATTATGAATTATTCTGTAACTATAGTGAAACAGCTAGGAAAGAAATTTAGTCAAAGAGACTTTTGGGAGTTTAAGAGGTCGTCTTTCAGTGAAAGATGGAATAAACCTAATAATGTCAAAAAAGGAAATACAAATAAAAGCATAAGGATATGTTCTAACAAGGCTGTTGCCTATTTTTGCGCTCCGCAGTTTAAGATTCCTTGGAAACAAGCATTCCACTTGATTCCTTGCTGTGCTGTGTGTGTATTTCAAAGGCGTGGAGTTTCCAGCGTGCCGTGTGGAAGTGTTCAGGGTGCACGAGAGAGTGGATTACCCAAGAGACACTAACGGCAACATCAGCGCTATGGTGCATCCTCGCTTACAGGTATTACACAAGCACGCTCATCCTCTCATCCTCTCTTATAGTGTCCTGACTTCATCTCTCACTACCAAGAGTTTTATTTTATTATTTATCTACGGAATAAAACGAAACAGTTTGGGGCATGATGTTGTAGGAAAATAATCGACGACAGATGCGAAGTGGAGCTGCTGTTCCCATTCTGAAGATCCACCCTGAGGTCATTTTCCTATGACGGAATGTCCTGAAGTGTTTTATTTCTCATACGTGAACACAATTTGCCAACGATGACAATTGTTCAATTATTAAAGGGTGGCACGTGATATTTTTATCCATGTAATGTTGTGGAACTTCTGACTTTCCCATGTCACAAAAAGTGCTGATACTGGAGACTCCTTCCTGCAAATAAGAACGTGTTCATGTGGAGCATCTGCCACAGGATAAGTCCCCGGATAAGCTGTTACTATAGAAATGTTAGCATGTAGAACGACCGCATTAATACTACTATCCTCAGGGATTCTGTTGTAAAAAATTATTTATTTATTTTTAAATTACAAAATCAATACCCTCTTCAACACGCTGTGGTATAGCAAAAATTACTATCCTACTCTTTTTTTTATGACATTTGCAGATGCCCTTATCCAGGGCAACTTACATTTATACAACTGAGCAGTTGAGGGTTAAGGGCCTTGCTCAAGGGCCCAGCAGTGGCTCCTTAAAGTACTGGGATTTGAACTCATGACCTTCCAATCAGAAGTCCAACATCTTAACCATTGAGCTACTCAACTCCGTTGATGCACATGACTGTCTATATTGGAATGTTCACTTTGCATGTAATCTGCTCCTATTTGTAAAATCTTTGTATTAATATTCCATATATTTTATTCAAATATGAACACGTAAATAAAATACATAGTTAACATCCATTTTTTAAAAAATTTGAGCAATAATGTTCGGGCGTTTTCACACCTGTCAATTTTGACATATGTGAACGCGGCACTAAAACAGTCTAACCCGATTGTAACTGAACTCTGGTGTAACGCGGTGAAAGACGAAACTGAAATTTGGTCTGACGAACAGATTTCTGAACGACTTTCAAAAACACATACGTACACTGAAGTTTACAGGGTGTTTATCGAGCATCTCAAGGAGGTGGGGTTTAATCGCTCCGTGGCACATATAAATTGGTTAAAGTGCACCTATTATGGTTTTGAAACGTGCCTAATTTTGTTGTAAAGCTCTCGTACAATAGATTTACATGCATCCGAGATCAAACAACACTTTAACGTGCTCATAATTTAAACTGCAGCATTACCTTTTTCCCGCAGTGGCACAAACGACTCGTTAAATGATTCGTTCTAAAGGATTCGTTCTAAACTCCGCCTTTCAGAGAGCATACTCTGCTCTGATTGGTCAGATGTCCCAGTCTGTTGTGATTGGTCTACCGCTGTCAGCGTGTTTCAAAAAGGAAACGCCCACTACCATAACGAGTCTCAGCTCCGTCTGTCAGCGAGCAGCCGATGAAGACAAGAGGCGGGGTTTTTTTGTTACAAACCTACGTAGGTTAGTACAGGAAGTAAGTCTGGAATCACGAACGACTCGTTTCAGCTGTTCGGAATCGCTTCCTTCTTTTGGGAGTCAATACCTTTGCAGACTTTAACATTCACAAACAGCTCTATAACACACTACATGAAAGGTAATATTTGGAAAACCATAATAGGTGCACTTTAAATTATAATAACTACAGCTAAAACGAGAGCCACAATGAGCTCGCGGAGCTATCCATCTCGATAGGTGACCCCGGAACATAAACAGGCGCACTCTGACCAATGAGAGGACAGAGTACTTACGTGTGACTTGCATAAACAAATTTTAGTACGCTTTGAAATGTTGCCTTGTGAAAGCGAATCGAGCCAAGGAGAAAATACAGCATCGTAACGATTTACAGGTCTGCAAACGCCCTTAAATCCATTCCTAAAAGAAGCAAGCAGTCATCTTAACACATGAGAGTCAAACCCATGAAAAAGAAGACTGAAATATTATTAGAATAACAAAAGGTTATCACTTCGCCATCTAGCTTGAACGAGAAAAAGGAAGGAGAGGAAGGGAGAGGCTTCATTTTGTTCGAAACTGATGAAATCCGAGAGTCACTGGGAAGTCACGAGGCTGTGAGTCCCACGCTGTAAAAGCAAACACTGACCCCACACGAACGCGTGTCTTAAAGCGGTACGTCCTTACAACGCTGCATATTTTTAACAAGCGAACATGGCTGTGTACTACAAACCAGTCTTGAGTCTTGAAAGAAAACTCAAAACACACACAAACACTCCAAAAAAAAAAAAAAAAAACACCCCCTGATCGCTGCATTGACATGCTTTTCTGCTCACCACGGTTGGAAAGAATGATTATTTGAGTCACCATAGCCTTCGGGTCTTCTCCTTCTCCTTTTGAAATACTCTAACCATCCTGTCTTTTTTATTTTTTTACAGAACAATGTGGAGCACCATAGAAATAGCTTAGAATATACAATAGTATGGGTTCTTTTTACATTTATATCCAGCGGCGCATTTTACACTCCTGATTATTCTGACTGAAGTATCGCAAACGACAAGAGACGTGCTGCCAGGATCGTGTAAATCATGTTTAGAATTGGAGGAATTTCTTCTTTTCTTCTTCTCTTGTCTGTAGGATTGCGATTGGGAGCCCCTGAACCCCGGTGACCCAATGTTCCAAACATTCGACGGGAGGACCATCGTGTACGAGGGAGCCGGTCCCGTCTACCCGACGTTTATTAACGAAGCCGCGTACTACGAGAAGAACCAGGCCTTCATCACAACCTGCAGGGAAACCGTAGCTGTTAATTCCATTCGGAAAAGCACCCAATAACCATAAAAGCACCCGATAACCGTGACCATAAGAAAAAGAAAGTCGATCTCTAACTGACAGGCATTCTGCCATGCCTGAAAACTACAACTACTCTCATTTATATATATATTTATATATATATTTACAGTTTTTACAGAAATGCTTCATCTATAATAATAATTCAAACTAAGTCAGGTTAATGATTTATTTACAATTTCAAAGAAAAGAAAAAAAAGTTGAATATTTTTATATTAGTTTTAAGGTTTGTCATAGCTAACCTTTTTTTTTTTTTTTTAAACCGGTATTTCATGGTGCAGTTTACAAGAATATTTATAAAATTCTAACGTTCAATCACACGCGTTTATATTTATACTTACATTCCCAGGCAATTTTTATACTTTACCAAACGGAACATGTGAAATATGTAAAGCTGTAAAAGCTATAAAAATCGACTGACTCGCGTCGTAGCGTTTCGAAAGCTCGTAGCTTCCGGCGCGTTTTTCAACGTGCCTTCGCTGACTTCCTGTAAAGACTCGGAAGCGTGTATCGCCTACGTAAGGAGTAAAAGGTATGCGGTGAGGCATACGTACGGTTGAATCTGTTACGAACAAGTCGTCATGTTTTAACTGTTTATAGTAATCTTGTGTAGCTATGCGAAGGAAGTAACGGAGTCGAGTATTTTATTGGCCCTGTTTAAGTTTATCGAGAGCGTTTTTGGGAAGGAAACTGTACGTTCTATCAAAGTCTGCAGTCAGGTCGCTCGATCGTTCGGCCAGAAGTCGATCGTTCGCCGTCGGCCATCGTTGAGCATCCGTGGCGGATTGTTGTGCGCAGTTTTGCGGTGTTCTTACCTGGAGGAAGAGTTCTCTGGTTGGCTGTTTTAGGTTGATTCCATGATTACGTTAGCATTTAGCCTTGTAAATCTTAAACGTTTTACAATATTGAATCTAAGAAAACATGCGTTCAGACTTTCTGGAATGTGTCCAGATTTGTTTATTCTGTAAGGTTTCTTTGTTATGTTTTGTTTTTAAATGAGTTGAAATGAATCCCGCTGAGCATAGGATGAGAATCGGTGTCATTGGAAAGAAGAAGGAAGGACTTCCTGATCTTCAGGAAATTTCCTGGTGAACTTCCGGTTGAACGCGTGACTTGTGGAATAGTCTAAATATTCCGTCGGGGTGACGTGGAATGAGTGAACGTTCATAAACTGTCATGGAAAATGATGTTTCAAGTGTGAGACGCTGAAGGGTTTCATGCTTTAATGCAGAATTAATATGATTTCTGAAGTATCTTCATGCCATCGAGATTCTATTCCATGGTAAGGTGTAGTAATAGTGGGCTTGGATGGGCAAAAATGTGTTTTTATAAATGCTTTACGATATTTATCAGGAAAACGCCCCTAGTTTGTTGTGAATGACACTTCAAATGTCTTTTACCTTACGTACAGTATGTATTTAATTCTACTATATGTAATATCACAAATGGCACCCCAATCATGGAGTCACCCTTTAGCTTAGCCAATCAGACCAGGAGAAGAGAAACAGAAACTAGCCAAGCCAGTCACTGTCTAGACGGTCTCTAAAGTTACTTTTACATGTCCGCTTGTTCTGTTTTCACTTCTGCTCCACTGATCTAGAAAGCATTATTTATATCTTTGGCCTTTTAAACTGGTTACCTAGTTCGTTTGGCTGTGTATGCTTCTGCGATACGTCAGTGGTCAGCTGTCGGTCTTGCCACGCGTTCGAGTACTGGTGCTAATTTTGTACTCTAACAAACTTCACTCGGCCTAGCAAAGTTACCCAAGTCAAGTCATCGAAGGCATGTAGGAATGCAGACTGAAGGGGAAAATAGATCCCGGACCACTTACATATTCATTCTGGGGGGGAATGTGTTTCCTTTGTTTTCGTCGCACTGCAAATTACAACCTCATCCTATATACTTCTACTTCACGCACAACGAATGAACCTGTGATCAAAAACAAACGTACAGCCTTAAAGATTTGACCGTCGTACTCTTAACCTGTGACGACTTGAGAACGATTTCTCTGAATTATCGTTAATGTTCTGCTAATTTAGCAAATTTCCGGACGGATCGGAAGCGTTTCGGTCCGTGCGTTATCGGCCGTGCGGACTTGTATGATTAGTCCGTTGTGGCGTTTGTGACTTTGCGTCGTCTTTTGTGCGATTTTAGTGCTTGTGTAAAGCAGGCTTGGTTCAAGCGGTGGTGTCAAAATGGGAACGGATTGAAAAGTGCCCACACGGTCGTATCCGTCGCGCACGCTTAACACAGAAATGTGGGTTTTGACTAATGTTGGATAAAGTAACACTATTAACAACGAATTACATTTTTATTTAATGGCAAAATGCTCACTGACCTATGCAAGGAATATTATGTTCTCAGTAATGTAGCACAAATATAGTGCTTATGGACAATCTGTTCAATGTTAAAGATGTTAAACCCGGATATGTGCGACGTATCCATTTCAAATTAGATTATATACTGTATATTTTAGTAAGTTAAATCACGTACATATTTTTTTTTAAATGAGATTTTTATTAGATTACTTTAGATTATAAGTAATGAGCCGTATGTATGTTTTAAGCTACTGTCTGGTTTTTCCCCCCTCTTTGGTTTTGGATTGCACATATTTAACAGGAAGAAAAAAAAAAACAAGAATAAATATTTCATATTTTGATCTTGTTTCAATTCTGCATTTGTAACTAAGTCTTCCATAATGGCTCTCGGATTTGCATCCAGAAGCAGCGATTTGTACAGGTTGAAAAACTTTAATTAACCCGGAGGAGGACCTGCAAAATCTCGTACCAGCGTGAACTATTTTTGTTTTTACATCAGAGCACCACCAGAGGGCGACACTCACTTACATAAAATATCTTGGAAAAAATATCTATAAATTTAAAAAATGTCTTTCTCGTTTAAGGCTTTACATTTACATTGACTGGTCGAGAAAATGAACCCTCTACTACGGTTAAAAGTTGCAATGGTATAAAGTATCATATAGTCAAAATCAACACAAAAAATGTAGGAGATTACAATTCCAATTACTGCATTTTCCAGACTGGAGGTTGCAGAGGTTTTTTTTTTTTTTTTGCTACCTAGTAAACATGTAAAAGTGATATCTTCTGTAAAAAGTATGTGGATGGATTTAGTCAACCAAAATACATACAGAAATTAGATCCAAACATGTTTTGGGTGAAGAATCTTTTTAATTCTTTCTTTTGAATTCTTAATTCTTTCTCTTGAAACTTAAAATTTAGAAAATAAGGTGCAATTGCGAAATGTATGAAGTTACAACAGTTTTTTTTTTTTTTTGTTTAAGTTTGAATGTGAAAAAAATGTAAATATACTATTAGAGAAGCCTGGTGTATTTTTTGCACTGTAGGCCTGTTTCAGTTCATGAATGCGCATACAGTGCACAATGTTCCATTATCGCGTGTTGTTGCCATATATAAATATATAAACTTGTTTAAATGACACACAAAAAAAGTTAACTTATCTGAGATAGCATTTCATTCTTTCCCTTTTAAGTAGTTTTGACTAAATATTGAAAAACGTATCAAATTTTCAGAGCCCTCCGATGATGACCTTCACTACGCCATGTGACTTCAGAACAGGAAGTGCAAACAGCACATCCTGGTCATCCGACATAGCATTGTTTTTTTTTTTACATCAAAGTTAAAGCCTGATTTTTTTCAATTACATAGGAAAATAGTAGTTTTGTATTGTTGTATAAACAAAATTGGAGATAAATGAATTGTTGCCATATGGCGACACCATGCAAGGGTTAAATAGCTTTTATCTGAAGTACCTCACGTTATAAAGTGAGATGCTGAACACAATTCAAACCTTAAACTGAGTATTCACTGGTTATGTCCTTTGCTCAAGGGCCCAACACTGGCTCTCTGACACACTTTTGAGATATGAACTAACAACCATCTGGTCACTCAAATGCAGAACCTTAACCGCTGAGATACCACGATCCAAACTCATACACACCCTCAACTTTGTAGGACGATTGTTCTGCTTGAAATATTTAAAGGGTTTTAATGTCAAGTGGTTTCACTTCCTACAGCTTTCACTGCTTACACAGCTGTTTCCAACTCCTCACTCACTCACACACACACACACACACACACACACACACAATTATGCCATGGCACTTTTAGTCAATAGGAAAAATTCATTTATTCACTCATCTTCAGTTAGCAATTCAGCATGTCATGGTTTACTAGGAATCTGGAGCCTATCCTGTATTTTTTGTTTTGTTTGTTTGTTTGTTTAGTTGACACAGATTGAAAAACAAAGTCTGTTTTGCATGAAAATCCCAGGAGATCAGCACTTTCCTGAAATATTCAAATAAGTCACTGGGTAATTGCATGAACTTGCAGGTGCACGGGTGTTCCTAATAAAGTGGACGGCGAGCATATATTATATCAGAATAATACTCCGGGCTAACATATGCAGCCCTTCACCCAAAAGCCAACATTCTGAAGCGGGAAGATAAAATGTGGAATGAATGCGCATAACATAGGAATAGAATAGGTCGTCATTGCCGGAGAGGTCTCTCCAGGGAATGCACCACAGATAACAGGGGGTTAGCTGACAGAAAAATCCTTCCACTTGCTGGAAAAGGCAGGGCTCGAGTGACACCACAGAGGCTCTATATAACAGAACAAGTAACTCAATCACAGTAGGTGTTTATCATATCAGACAAGACCCAGGATGTAGACTGTACATCCAGCCCAGAGTTGCAGTGTGCAAGATGTAGGCATGAGCAACATACACCGAGAGGAACAACAGATTATATGCCGTAACATCTGCAAAGAAATGAAAATCTAAGACATTGTAGGATCCTCCAGGTGCAGACTGGTAAAACGTGATAACAAATGAACCGTATATGGTAATGACAGACAGCATGATGTAGATGTGGCAATCCCGACGGTATGGTATCCCGATAGTGCCATCTAAAGGGAGGAGTCCGAGAAGCTGGAGATAAACCAGAGACTGAAAAAAAGGAACTAGATATGATGAAAGGTTCAAAACAAGGATATCCTGGTGCTGATAGGAGCTATTGCGGTTGTGCTCGCTAAGCAGGAAGACTGTGAACTCGCTGCAAAAGTTTCCAGTAATGACCGGTTCATTCCAGAAGAATTCCTAGGAAGAGTAAAAAAAAAAAAATGTTTTTTTTTTTTTTTTTTTTTAAATACTTTGCAAATCTCTCAGTTCTCTGGTGGGAATGGTAGATACCCACCACAAGGGTGTGAGCTATGTTCCGTAAGATCTACTTCTGCTTTTTTGTCACACTATACTAAAAATAAACAGCCACCTTTCAGCCCTTTCAACCTTTAAATGGGTGGACAGTTACATTAAAGATGCCCTCTGTAACATTTAAAGGTATTGCTAGACTCCTAGTAATCATAGAAAATTCAAAGCTTCCTTAGTAAAACTGGCAGGTGCATTATTTCCATCCAGTTGATCTTGCTAGTTTCTTTATTTTAGTCTTTTTTTTTTTCCAGGCCCAGAATTAAGCTCCGCCCCCAGCTTGAACAAAGCTGCTCTGTTATTTTTCCTTAAAAGCCAACTTTTCAGGTAAATATACTTACAATACGCGGCTTACAAATTGCTCCTTTAATGATATAAAACCAAGTGACGGTGATTTCCCACTAGATGTATTTCTGCTTATTTTTATTTCACACTAACTGCTTTATAAACGATAAACTGGCACATTTTTATCGTTTGATTCAATTGCTTGTTGCCTTTTGAACCTGTAATGGGTGGACATTTATATTAAAGGTGCCCTTTGGAATGTTTAAAGGTATTTCTAT